>NC_040035.1:34668447-34967825 GCF_003713205.1 Coffea eugenioides | reverse complement strand
CACTAGTGGGACAAACCCAACGGCTAGCGGCGAATGCAAATGAAAGGCACACTAGTGGGACAAACCCAACGGCTAGTGGTGAAAGGAAATGAAAGGCACACTAGTGGGACAAACCCAACGGCTAGCGGCGAATGCAATTAAAAGGCACACTAGTGGGACAAACCCAACGGCTAGCGGCGGATGCAAATGAAAGGCACACTAGTGGGACAAACCCAACGGCTAGTGGTGCAATAGCAAATGAAAGGCACACTAGTGGGACAAACCCAACGGCTAGCGGCGAATGCAATTAAAAGGCACACTAGTGGGACAAACCCAACGGCTAGTGGTGAAAGCAAATGAAAGGCACACTAGTGGGACAAACCCAACGGCTAGCGGCGGATGCAAATGAAAGGCACACTAGTGAGACAAACCCAACGGCTAGTGGTGAAAGCAAATGAACATGCTTACTGGCGGGACAAACCCAGCTCCAGCGGCGATGAAAATGAAATGCTTACTGGCGGGACAAACCCAGCTCCAGTAGCGATTTAAACGAAATGCTTACTGGTGGGACAAACCCAGCTCCAGTAGCAATGAAAATGAAATGCTTTTGACAATCGGACAGTGGGATCAAAACCCGAGCCTGCCGTGATGAACTTGATCTGATTGATTTTTTTTATTTTTGTCTGGTGATTTTTCTTTTTTTTTCGCTTTTCTTTTTGACTTTTGAGAATCTTTCCAAAAAATTAATTTGCCCCAGTATGATGAATTTTTGCAATTTGAGTCCATAGTTGATTCTGTATCGCCATGTTGTTGTACCTTTTGATCAAATTTGCTTGCAACATTTTGGATCTGCCTTTATTCCCTGGAGAACTCTTTCCGGCACCGGTTCCAGTGCGAGGTGTGATTGCTTTCATTCGTGCATGCAATTTTTCTGCAAGAGAGAAAAAACAAAGAAATTGCCACCATCATTTGATGATAGCATTGTTCATGGCAAACATTCAACATCTTTTCATCAATCAGAGATAGCAACTCATTGTGCTCCTTGATCCATTTGATTTCTTCTGCCTGAACCTTTGTCAAAATGTGCAAGGACGGGATCTCGGTCTTGGCATGTATTACCACTTCCATTTCAGCATAAGAGGGCAAGGTGTTGTCCCAACTTAGAAATGTAATCTCCAAGTGAAATGCTCCCAGAGTTCAATTGCAAAAATTTGCAAAATCGAAGGAAAAACTCTTTTTTTTTTAATCCCCCTTTTTTTTTATTCTCTCTTTTTTTTTGTTTTTCCATTTTTTCCTCCTTTTTTATTATTCTCTCTTCTTTTTTTTTTCATTCCCCCTTTCTTTTCTTTTTCATTCCCTTTTCCTCTCTTTTTTTTTTTGTTTTTTTTTGTTTTTTGCTGCCGAATCATGCACTTTTTTTTTTTTGAACAAATAACCGATCCTCCACTTTGCAATGTAGCATTATTGCCCTCTTTTATTCATGATAGCTCTCCAAATTTGCAACATTTTCGCTTGTATCTTTTCCTCGATCTTAACCATAAACACCTGCACAAGTGGGGGATTTTTCGAAACAATTGAATCTTCAAAATTCTTTTTCTTTTCCTTTTTCTCCTTTTTTTTTTTGAGTTATGATATAACAATTAAGATCCATGCAAAGTGTTGACTTATCAAAAAATTGAAAAATATATACTTGACCTTGGACATATCCTACAAATGTATTATAAAATTTTGCCTCAATTTGAATTTATTTGGTGAAATCTCACAGATATATTACAAAAAATTTTGCCCCAATTTGGGCTTATTTTAGTTGCAAAATAATCACATACAATGTGAATAAAAATCATATTTGTCAAATGAAGAATTTAAATGTCATATCCAAACTCATATAGAAGATTCCATGATAAATCTCTCAAAATATGACCAAATTGCAAAAGATCTCTTCCTCATTTTGGGATCGGTGTTGAGGGAAAAATGTCCCCTTCTTGTTAGCTCATCTTTTAGAACCAATCAAATGGATATTATTCAGGATTTTGAGGTGGCTCACGGAGATGGTATATCAGGATCTTTTTCTTTTTTTTTTTTCCAAATTGTATCCAACACATTCAATATCACATCTTAGTGAAAGCAAATGGTTTATCACTCTTATTTCTTGAGAAAATTTAGTCAACATATAAGCTCTATGTATGGGTAGAAACGATAGTTAAACATGTGAAAACTGGTTATACCCTTATGATTACAAAATGATTGATGGATTTCTTATGAGCATAATCCTCACTTTGGGTTGTCATGAAGGATAAGTCAGCGATGGACTTCATGAGCTTGTAATGTGGCTTGAAAACGATAGTTAAAGAATAAGACTTTCAAGGACATTGTACCGAAGATCGCATTTTTCCAAAATTGCCCTATTCTGAACTCAAAGATCTCAGAATTTGTTTGCATTTTCTCAACATTCACCAGGGACTTTCAGCATCAAATCTTTTTACATTTTTCTTTTGCATTCGCTCTCTTTTTCCTTTCCCTCAACTTGGTGGGTTTTCACAGGGCGCGTGGCGTCAACCCCATACCCAGTCAGCTAAAATTTTCGGCATCAGAAATTTTCTCAACAAGGCCATTGCAAAGAACAGAAGTCAGGACTTTCGGCTTTGTAATGGGGTCAGGTGGGGTGCTTAGAAAAGTTAAAGCTTGAAAACGGATTTCAAAAGTGGTTTGAAGAATCTGAGATCGCATTATTGTGCCAACTCTATTTTAGGGTTAAATCAAAATTTGCCAGAGCTTGTGCTCAATTGAGGCTTTTTCTCTTTCATTTTCTTTCGATTTTTCAGCCTTCTGCCATTTTTTTGAATTTTCACAAAATTTGCCCCAATTTATTTTTTGAACTGAGGTTCTCTTTTCTCTTTTCCTTTTGATTTTGTTGCATTATCACTTTTCATTTCTTGAAACTTTTCAACTCAAACTTGCCCCAGTGTGGGGTTTGCGATTCTCAGAGGTTGCCAAACGAAATAATTTATGATGAAGGCTCAAAAGGGATAACTAGGGATAGAATGTCTGATTGAAAAAGAAGAGGGCCTGACTTTTATTCCGTTCCTTACAATAACCCTGAAAAGAAACTTTCATTAATGCGAAATTTATTGCATGTATCTGAATTAACTGACTGAGGGAGACCCTTGTTCATCCATATCTGTGGAACATAGGCGATTTGTGCGGACAAAACTCTTCCCTTTTCTTTTTTTTTTCTTCTTTGTCAAAATTAAAGCCCAAATATTGATGGTAGAATCAAATTTCCCCAACTTGTAGCATTTTCTCCCTTCTTTTTTTTTTACCTCTTTTTATAAAATTCTCCAATCTCCTTCCCCAATGTCGGGTGCGATCATAAGTGCTTTTGAAACGAACCACCAATTTAGGCTCAAATGAGGATGCAGGGGATAAAAGTGTTTAGATTGCAGAAACGATGGCCAAAGCATCATTCTTACGCTTCATGACAAACCAAGAAAATAATAGCTCATTAAGAATCCATTTTCTTTTGACATTTGGAATTTCTTTTCATGTAAGGTCATGATCATTGAGGCTCTTATTTGAAACGAAGTACTTTTTTTTTTTTATCTCAAATGGGAAAACAAATGATAGGATCTGTATAGAGAAACAAAAGCCTAAAGTATCATTCCAAATTTTCAAAACAAATAAGAAATATGTACATTTTTGCTTTCACTCAGATGTGGATTGAATTTGATTAGACACAATGGACATTTTCAAACCAAGGCTGCCCCAATTTGCAATTTATCAATCAATGCGACTGATTTTTTTTTTTTTTTTTGAGGGGCCAAATAGTGGTGGGCAAAATAGGGATTGTATAGTGAAGGAGAAAAGGTATCTCATTGGGCCTTTTGAATGGCCTCTCAGTTTGAGTAGTCTCTTTTAATTCCTGGCACTCTTATTGTACAGTTTGGATCACTATTTCTTGTGAATTTCCAAGCAAGAGGTTGAGGAAAAATCAACTTGGTCTTATTTCTTAAAATTCATCATGAAATCTCCAATGAGCAACAGAAAGAATGAAATGTACATGATTATATACAAAACAATAATTGTCTAAAACTTTATTGGTGAAAAAGTTTAAAACAAAAATTTCTCGTTGAATTATAATACAAATGAGAAGAGAAAACTTCTACAAAACCCCACATATACGCTTTTGTCTCCCTTTCTTTTGGAACAAAATGTATAATCAAATCAAATAAACGAAAGTTCCGTTTGAAAAATAATTATAAAGTCTCTCAGAGGCTTTAGCCTAGAGCTTTCAGATGGATCTTTCATGTTTTTATTGTAGGATCTGCCCAAGAATCAAATAATACTTGTAGTTCTCAAATTTTAGCAGACATAGAAAAATATTTTCACCTTATTGAAGCATTTTTATGAATGCAGGGGAAGGGGGAAACAAAAGAAAAATACCCCGAGTCAGTAGGTAAGACTACAAAATCGGTATGCATGTCCTATGGGGGAGCCCTTTTATGCCAAGGGTAGGCCTAACATGAAAATGCAATCCTCTAGTGTAGGCACCATACAATACCTGATGAATCCGATCAACTGATTGAGTGAAAAAAATGATTTGAAAAACTTGACCAATTGGAGTGAGAAGAGACATTTGTTTGAAAAATAAGGACAAAGTCCGAATGGATTGCTTGCTTTGATTGACACATAAAATCAATTTAGTGTGAAAAACTTATTTTTGAAAGAATTGAAATGTCTCGACTAGTTTATGAAACTTGGATCGAAACGTTAAAAGAAATTAACTGATCAAATGAATTGAATGGAATTAATAAATAAAGCTAGTCAAATGAATTGAATGAAACTGATGATTTATTCAAAAATTGATTGTATTGTCCTAAAAATGAATGAATGGATTGAGTTAATGAAAAAATGAATGAATTGATCCAATAGATGAAAAAGAGCTAATGATTTATTCAAAAATGACTTGATAGTCATAAAATGAATGAATTGATAAAATATATTAGATGAAATTGATGAATAAATTGATCAAATGGATTGAATGAAATTGATGATTTATGAAATTAAAAATGAACAAAATTGTATGGAATGGATGGTCTATCCCAAAAAAAAAATAACTCAATCATCCTAGATTTAAAAATGGAATGGATGAAAATGATGATTTATTCAAAATCGATGGATTGCTCTCCCATTGTGATGCATTAGTTTATGAACCTTCTAAAATCAAGATTTGACCACAATATATTTATTTTTCCAACAAGAAAACCATTTTTGAATTTCTTTAATGTAGTGTCCTTTATGCAAGGAATTTTACCAACTTTAACAAAATGGCCAAAAAATGATTATTAGAGACTCATATTCTAATGTGCAAAAACTATTCTATCATTCTCAATGTCGTTACACGGAGAGTATCGAATCCCACCTTACCTTGTGCACTACCCCTTCGGATGGTACAAAAAAATATAAACGTGCAAGTCTCATTGGATTATATATCCGAGACATAAGGTGGTTTATTCCTAACATGGGATTCCCTATACGGCGTTCCCTCTATAGTTGATGCATGATGCCAATTTATTTAAGCGATTAAATATGCAATGAAATAATTGAAATATGACCTAAAAGTGCCCCCTTTAAATGCCGGGGTAAGCCTAAAATGATGTGCAATACATATGCATATGCAATTGACTAAAATTTAAACATGCTTGATATAAGAGGCGGTCTTATCTTAAACGAGTACCATGTTAGGACTCTTATTTCTAAAGTTTGTGTATGCAGAAAAAGGGAAAACAATGAGAGGTTAGTTCAACAAGTAACATATAACACATTGTGACAATAAATGATACAAGAATAAAAAGTAAATAAAGCAAAGAAAGAGGGGTAAAATCCCTCCCCTCGTGCTTAGTGTCCCTAACTGGATAGGTTGACTCTTATCTTAGGTAATTTCTAATATGAATGCATGAGGTTTGGCTTACTAATGTATCTAGACTCGATAAGGTTTCAGGCTCCCAAGCCTTCAGACCAAAAAATTAAGGGTCATCAATCCCAAAACCTTCGGTCGGTGGCTTGAGTGATCCCTTAAGCATCGCTATGGGCGCAGAGCACACCATCCGCCTACCTAAGGAAATCGATCCTAATCCTACAAGGAGATGTGGGATGGCGCCCACGAGAAAAATAAAAATAGGGTGAAAAGTAGTGCATGCACGTATGAAGTGCTTCCTTTTGAAGGGAGGGATTATTAAAACAAGCATGGAGGCTCTACGGTGATATTTTCACCCACCCAAATGCAAAGCGTGATACGAATAAATAAATAAATAAATAAGCCATTCATCCCATACACGTAAAACGAGGAACGATTACGAGTGTGAAATGCAAAACAAAAGAAAAATGCAACCTAAAACATCCAAATATGATAAATAAAAGGGTTAAAAAGAGAAAAGAACAACTAAACCAAGTGCTTGGACTCTCTAGCGGTCCCCAGTGGAGTCGCCAAGTTGTCGCACCCCATTTTTCCGATGGGAAAATAAAATGAGTTTAAAGGTGTTTATAAAAAGATGTGATTTATTAATAATAAATGAAAAAGGACCTAATGGGACTTTTAAAAAATGCGACAGTTTGGGTCCAAAAAATAGTCTAAAAAGGTTTTTAAGAAAAAATAGGAGTCGCCACTTGGTATTGAATTTGGGTGTACCAAGTCACCAAAAAAAATATTTTTTTTTTGAATAGAAATAAAATAAAACCCTTTTTGACAACTCCAGGTCTTTGAAACAGAGAAAATGAGTTCGGGAGTCACGGTTGAAGAAAGGGAAGGCAAAGGTTCAATCAACTCAAACCTAAGGCACCCTTTCAACCTAGTCTAAGCTAGTTGCGAGATTTAGTCAAAATTTTCCTAATCTAACCCTTAAATTTATCACATTTGGATATTTTCTATATGGATGCAAATCTAAAATAAAATATCGAATGGGACAAAATATCCATTCAAGGGTTTAATTGATATCAATCGCATTGATTTGCGAAGACCAAAATAATTCCTTGAAGGGGTCAAGAGTATGCAAATGATGAAATTGAAAGTAAAGAAAAGAAATTAAATTATATACATAGATATAAGTGATCAAAGAAAAAGGAAATGCAGCATAATGGGTACGGGAGACAAAAACTCGTGACATGATTTTCTTATACAAGGATTAATGGGGTATTTAAACTAAAGAGTTATAATCACCCATATCCATGTTCAAAAATAATTCTCCTAATATGAACAAGCAAATGAACTAACTTATTTCACAATTTCTTAAATGAAGTGCAATTCTAAATGATTTGATTAACACATATAGAGGGTAGGGGGTAGGGGATAATATAATAGAAAATATCATGCAAATGAGAAAATTCTAAAAAATAAAATATACATGAAAATGTAATGGATATCACACAAAAGATGAATCTAATGCATGAACAATCTAAGGGTATAGCGTTGGACTAACCCATTTCTAAAAATACTTACTAGCGTTGGACTAGCAAGTAAGCGGAGGGAGAAGCCACAACTAGCGTTGGACTAGTGTGGTGACGTTATGCATTAACAATATATAGTGAAGCAAATAAAGCATAAATTAAAACAAATAAACACATAAGAGCACGTAACACATAACACGTAAGCATAATATCTATATGCCAAAGTCCTAAGAAAAGCGGATAAAACACATAACACATAAGCCACATAAACACACAACTTATCTATTACATCGGGGAGCGCCTGACTACAATCTAGGAGGGAAAAATATAATAAAACAAATCTAATTATCCTATCTATTACATTTTTGAGGTATTTAAATACCTCTCGAATCATTATAAAAATTAACTAAAACGTATATAAGAAAATTTGAATGAATATTTGAATCAAATAAATAAAGCATATAAAAATACATAAACACATAGGAACACATAGAAGCACATAAGAGCACGTAATTGACATTGAAATAATAAAAATAGGGGTACCTCCCGTTTGAAGTGGTGACTAAATGGAGTCAAATTGTCCTATTTATACTCACAATGAACAAAAGAATTATGGCACCACTTTAATTGAAAATAATAATAATAATAAAAGTACTAAATTCACACTAATATGTCAAACATAAAGAAATTTAAAACATCTAAAATTACAAGTTGAACATGTTCAAAAGTAACATAATTAGTTAAAAAAGAAACAATCATAATAAAGAGAGCCAAAATTTGCTAAGGACTGAATTGCAAAAATTGAAAACTTTTAGGGGACAAAATTATATTTTTCCAAAGTTTAGGGGTCAAAATTAATGAAAGATAAAATTCAAGGACCAAAGTGCAATTAATTTAAGGACCTAACTGAAAGAGATTTAAAATGTTCTGGGCCGTAATGAAACTACTCCAGAGATCAGGGGCTAAAGTATAACTTTCGGTTTCTGATTTGGGCAAGAAAAAGGCCACTGGGCCATTATTTTTATTTCTTTGGGCCAAATGTTACCTAAGCCCAGCCGAAAATCCAAGACTAAACACACAGGCCAGCCCGTCATTTTATCACTCAAACCCAGCTGAAATACATGGGTTTCAACTCCCAAGCCCATCCGTAAAACCCAAAAAAAAAGAACCAAAACCCAAGTCAAAATCCAACTAAAAACAAACGCAAGCCCACTAAAACAAATAACCCAACCCACTTTCCTTTTCTTTCTTTTCTTTTCTTTCTCTTTTCTTCCCCATACGTTTCCTTTCCTTCTTCTTCGGCCAACCGAAGAAGCTTCAGCTGGCAGCCATGGTGGCCGCCGGTGACGCCGCCGCCACCGGACCGCCGCCGCCGGTGACCTCTCCGGTCACCAAAAATCCTCAAAATACACCTCCCCACTCGATTTTTCGCGTAGGTTCTATTTTCGGAGTTTGTTTTTACAAAAGATGATCTGAAAGTGGCCAAAATGTCAAAATACAGTCCAGTTTTTATTTTTTAAAACACCCAAATCTTTCACCAAAAATCATAAAAAATATATTACAATACTCCTTACAACTTCTGTAATACAACTATGATTTAATCCGGCAAGAAAACAACATAAAAAACTAAAATAAAGCAAAACAGTCCCCAAAATTCATTTTTTGCTATTTTTTGCATTTTCACAAGCAATTAACATGCATTCACAGAAATCATTTTTTTTTAGTGTTTATTCATGGATTCCCCAAAAATTCAACAATATCAGTAACAACAACAAACGAAGCCAAGGGACAAACAAACATCAAATCATGTATTTAATTTAATAAATTAAGGAAAGGAAAAAACTGAAAAAAGATGAAAGAAGAATAAATACCTCAATGAAAATTGTAGTCTCTTGACAAAATTTGATGAAATTACAAGCTCCAATAATTTTTATTGGCTTTGCCCTGTCCAAGAGAAAATCTGAGAGTGAGTATTTTATTTGCTAAAAATGAGGGAGAGAATCTGAGAGAGAGCCGAAAGATTTTTCTTCCCTTCTGCACCCGAGGCCTGAGAGAGGGAGCAAATGAGGGAGGTCTATGGCAATTTTTCTTCTTCTGCTTCTTTTGCTTTCTTTGCGGCCAAAGGACCTCTGAGAGTCAGTCCCCGAGAGAGTTTTCTTTTCTTCTCTCTTTTGTCCGTTGCTCTCCTGAGAGAATGAGGCAGGGACCTCTTCTGCAAAATTCTTTCTTTTCTCTTCTTCAGTCCCGTTGGCTCTCGGTCAAAAGATGGGATCATGATGTTTAGACATCATGATGTCCAGAGACATCATGATGACTAGACATCATGATGCCCTTTTTTTTTATTTTCTATTTTTCTTTATTTTTTATTTTTTTGATTTTCTTTTGTTTTTTCTTTTGCTAAAATAAACCTGCAAATATAAGAAATATACACATTAAAATGTAAGAAAATAAATGACTCATCAAATAGAAAATAATCGAGGAAAATATTAAAATTGATAAAAATTTGGTGTCTACAATAACAAGATTACTCGGCCCCTCATTTAAAGATTTTTATAATAAACGTAATTATCTTCAAACTTTTCATTGGGCGAACATTCATAAAATATGAAGAAAGGAGGAAAAGTTAGTCAAAAAATAAGGTCAAATTACTTTTTATTAGTCAAAAAATAAGGTCAAAAAAAAAATTACTACGATTCTTAGAAAACATTGTGCAGACTGAAATTTCTTCTTACTGTTCTTTGTGGATCTTTCTCTTGTACATTAAATATATATATTAAAATCAGACTGAGACTTTTTATTTGTCGCTACTCAGATTCCAATCAATGCCTAGACCTGTTACATCATGGCCTAAAATCATAAATGAGAAATCAAACTTGAGTTTTCAATGGTTTTCCATTGTTGACTTGTCAGTGTAACCGAGCAAAAGTGAATTATTCTTTCCAAAGATTCTTTTCAAAGTCTCTCTGAGGCTTCAATCAGATATTTCTTTACTTCGGTGAAGTGTTATGTCTTTGCTTGAAAATTTGAGGAGACAGCATCCCGCCAGCCGCCAATGTGAAAGAGTACCAATTATTTCTAGTGTATTTTTGGCTTCTTTACAACAATTTTAATATGATTTTCTTCACTAGCACGTAGGTGTTTCCCTGACGTCTTCTTCTTTGTTTTTTTTTTCAACATATATATATTTGATAAACTTTGACGGCTTTCATCTATACCGAAAAGTTTCAATAAACTATTTTCAATGACAGTCTTATATGTAGATTTAAATCAACAGAATTATTAAGTTTTTTATGTTTAATCATCTTTATATGTAGGTTATGTTGATGTATTTACCCTTGAAAATATGCATCAGCATCAGTGACGAATTCAAAAGTTTAGTGGGAACGAATCATCAATGATATTATAGCAAATAGAGCATATTAAAAGCAAAATGAAAGCACAATAGATTATAAATAGAAGCAAGAAATTTTAAAAAAAAATAAAACAATGTATTTGGAAATTCTGTGAAAATTAGAAGTCTTGGTTACTCATCAAAACATTTTCCAAGGTTATAGCACCAAATTTTCTGGGCAGAAAAAACTCAGAATTTCCAAAATAACTCATATTCTTACCGAAAATATAAAAATCCACAATTTGCTTGTCTCTGTTTCACAGAAAACATATAGAATTAAGCAACATACAGCTCAATAGAAAGATAATTACTTAGTAGAAAAATATAAACAATCCAAACAAATTAAAAAAAAAAAAAAGAAGAAGAAAAGAAAAGAGCATATATACTATCAAAGCAGATGCCCTACCCGTACATCTAAGAATCTAAATCAGTAGACAAATTGATGATAAACATGCATGCATGTGCTATTTAACTAAAAGTAACAATAGTGAAAGGGGAGTCTACCGCAGATCTTGATTGGTGCTTCAAGCTCCAAGAGATTAGGCTGTTGAAGGAAGATTTCCCGGGAAGCGTTGCAGAGAGACCGGATCTCCGCCTCGGAGAGCTGGACTTGGCGCAACGTCCGCGCGTGCCGGAACTCCAACAACTGGTTGATTATGTCATCAAGTACCGCAGGCTCAATTCCCTGCCCATTCGCAGCGGCCATCCCTACAAATATCGGTTCTCTAACTACTCCTCTCTCTCCAATTTACAGCCAACCTAACCAAACCCGGGAGTGTTTTGAAGCTATGATTGTCAGATTCCACGTAATGGTTTCTATTATACATTTGACGACAATACGAAATAACATTTGCACCGCGTCCTCTTGATATGAACAAAAGAAAAAGTCAATATTACGTAAAATGCATATCAAACTGTAAACTGGAAATGAACATCTTTATTGGGAGAAGTTCAGTTTTCTGATCCAGTATTAGGCCCAACTGTTTTGATCAAAATAAATTTGGTCTCCAAAATTTCTCCTTTTTTTTTTTGTCAAATTTAGGACAATAGACAATAATTCAATAATTCTCATGGTCAAAATCAATTTACCTTCAGCCAACAGTTTTTACTTTGCATTTTTTTTGGTCCCCACTATCTAGAGTTTGAATTGTTATAGTTTCTTAAGTTTTAAGTAATATTATTAAGAGTTTTAGATAAAAAGATAAATGAATTAGATCAAAATTGTCTTAAGACGTGTATTACAAAGCATTTTCAATATTATGTTTTGACTCTTAGGTTGTTAAAAATTATTAATATACCTCAAATATTTCATACTTTATAAATGTTATCCTAAATTTTGGTGCTATTTTTCAATTAAATCCATAATTTTAATTCTAAACTTGCTAATATTCATTAAATAATATAAATTGCTATTTGATTGTTCTAATTTCTTTATAATTGTTAAGTATATACAGTCATGAATCATCAACTAAAATGGTTTCTTACACACATGATTGCTTTTGCACCTTGAATAAAGTAAGGCATATGGTTCCAGCTAAAAGTTGTTTATTCATGTGAAATCAAATAGATAAAAGGGACAGTAAAATTAAAACTCACGGATATACTTTTTCTGGGCTCAATTGCCCAAGTATAGCAATCACAGCAAAAAACAAGATGATATTCTACCATCCTACCTAATCTCTCGCTATGTATAGTTTTCCATAAATTCCTTCTCTAATTCCAGTTCCATTTATCAAAGTAAGTGACAAATCAAAAGAGACATTTTTGAATAAAGACATATCAAAAGCTTCAAATAACATGATGGATCTCTTTTTTGGGTTTGTGTGAAAGAGGCCAAGAGAAAGGTTGGCAATTAATATTAAAACGAAGATGATGGAGGAGGAGGACGAGCCATTGTGAAAGTTGAGAGGAAGAGAAATTGTAAAAAAAAAAAAAAAAATTCAGCATGGATTAGGTATTTTTGAAACTATTTTTCATAAATGATGGCTACGAAAAAATATTACTGTAATTGTTTGTTGCAGTGTTATTAAAATTTTAAATATTGTTGGTGTATTTTTTAAAAATTAAAAAAAATTACACACCCATCACCCCTTCCCTCCTTCTCTCTTTTTCCTCTCTCTTTCTTCCATTTCTTCCTCCTCCCTCCTCTTTCCTTCTCCTTCCTCCTTCCTCTTCCCTTCTTCCTTCCCCTCCCCTTCCCTCCATTCACCCTAGACTCCTTCCCCCTTTTGCGATGAGAGGTTCCAATCACAACCAGCCCCCTAGTTGTGGCCAGATCTGGCAAGATATGGTCACTATCGAAGGTGGTGACCCTTCTATAAGGGAGGGAGAAGGTTTTGCGAGTGAGGGAGAAGGGAGGGGAGGGGAGGAAGGGGGTGGTAACCGGGATTGATAGTAGTGGTGGGGTTGGATAGTAGTGAATACTAGTAGATTTTATTTTATTTTTATTTTTGTAGTTGTATTTGAGAATATATATATATATATATATATATATATATATATATATATATGAGTTAGGTGTTTTTAGAATTATTTTTGGAATGTTTTACTATAGTATTGTAGCTGAAAAACAAGTTCGTGAAAAACAATCCAATCCAAGTGGAGATATCCTGAGGGGAGAGAGTGGTTGGCAACCTACAAGCAATGTTTTTAAACTCGGACCGGTCAGTGAACCGGAGAGGTGGCCGGTTCGCGGTTCGACCGGTCCGACCGGTTCAAAGGTTCACTGTTTTTTTTTTTTTTTTTGTTAGTGTTAAGTACTAAGCAGGTTTCATTCTACACTTGAACTTTACCAACATAACTTAATTTAAGTTATGATAATAATAAAATTTTTAAAAGTTATACATAAAACATGGAATGATAAATATAATTAAAATATCATAATTCACCATAAGTTTTCATAAATTCATTATAAACATAAATAGATACAATCCAAATGTTCACCAATTATCACAAATAAAAACACAAAAAATAAATAAATTAAATATTGAAATTCTTTTACAACCCTTAAAAAAATCCATAAAAGAGTTCAAGTTAAGACAAATTATTTGAATAGCAAACTTTTATCAGTGGCATGATAAGCAACCACACCACCTTCACAATTTCATCAACTTAAGCTGAAAAAGTTAAAATTTTATTATAAAAATATAAATCTAATTGCTCAAACTAAAAAAAACTAAAAATTTTTGAAAAACAAATATACAGTTAAACACATAAAAATTAATTGCTACTAAATATTACTAATTAACATGTTATATTAAATTCAATGATCCTATACCATTAATTATTTTAAATTCAATTATCAATAGCTTCGATTATGTGCCAACTACCATATTTTTGACCAGCCCAATGTTATTATTTGTAATTCCTACCCAATTCCTACACGGATGTGCACTACTTTTGCAAAAATTTCATCCTTAATTAATCGAATAAAAATATAACAAAAATGAGGGAAACATATGAAAATTGAGGGGAAAAAGAAGAAAATGCAAAAAATCAACTAAAGATAATAATATAGAAAAAAAAACCTTGAAAAGAAAAAAATTAAACTTACTAAGATGTTGGAAAACAAGAAAAGTTGAAATTTTCAACTTGTTTACAATTTGCTAAAGATAATAACCTGATAATAATGGTGAAGACTTGAGAAAATCTTGTTGTGGATATTTGGGTTAAAAATGGTTAAGAAGAAAAAATTGAAAAAAAAATAAGAGAAGAACTTGATGTTTTAATATATTTTTTAGTCAAGTAGAATTCTCAACAAACTTAACTACAGTCTAGCGGTGAGATTGTCATATCCAAACTTGGAGACCCAGGTTCGATTCTTAGCTACACCATTCTTGATATTTTGTTGAAGAATTTAAAAAATCGCCGGTTCACGGTTCTTAACGGTTCGCACGGTTCGTCCGGTTCGTCCGGGTTTCAACGGTTCTCCATGAACTTCCGGCTTTAGCATTAGACCGGACCGGTGACATGGCCGGTTCGCGGTCCAACTGGTCGAACCGGCCGGTCCGGTCCGATTCTGAAAACATTGCCTACAAGAGGGGAAGTTGTTGGAACTTGGAATCTGTTCACAGACCATTCGCTTTAGTTTACTCACTAAAATTTTTGTTCAAATACTATTATAATTAATTAATTAAATGATTGAAAGATTATCCAACACTTTTTTTAAGAAAATTAATTAGCATAAGAGATTCACAAATTCCTTCAAATATATTTAAACTGTAAATCATCTATCTTAATTGCTAACAACAATAAAGAAGACTAATAACCAAAAAAATGAAAGAAAAAATGAAGCACAAAATGAAACTTGTAATTGCCAGGAAAACAATAAAAGAACAAAACGAAAAATGGTATTGATAAATCGTGCTTCTGTAATAGTTATTTTGCCCCTAAAACTATAAGCATGCGTGATCACGCCATACTTTTAGTGCAAAAAGTTTTCTGAAATGGGTTTTGAGACTAAAATGGTGTAATTTGTGTATGTGAGGGACGAATTTGTATCATTTTATAAGTGAATGAGTAAATAACTATAAATGCAACATGTAAAGGGCTATTTGTATAGTTTTTTCTTAATTTAATTAAGTTTTGAAAAGTTTACCACTTCAGTATTTTTTTTTAGTTTGAAACAAAACAAAAAAAAAAAGATATTTGGCGTTGATTTGGTAACAAATTATTCTAACTTTTATGGAAAACAGCTTTAAAAGTTCTTGTTTAACAAATTTCTTAAAAACAATTAAATTTTTTTAAGGTGCCCACTTTATCATTTTTTGAAAAAAAGCTCATAATCCATTGTCATAATCTGCATTAATAGCAGAAGATATATCAAACTAACATCCAGTGAGAATAGATATACAAAATTAGGAATATATCTGAAAATTAAAAGATACCACCACGAAATAACCCAAAATGTTTTTATATCAGATGAATCACTACTGCAGCTCCATTCTATCCATGGCAGTATTCTGCGCCTGTCTTGAACTGTCAAATTTGATGTTAAACAAACTTGGCCCATAGAGAAAGTTAGATTTGACATAATAGATTTGAGAATTTTAGATCTGACAAAACAAATTTTAGAAATTTCAGATCTAATAAGAAAAGTATAAAAAAAATGCAGAACTTTCAAAAAAGAAATCTAAGGAGTGAACAAAACTCCTATTAAAAGAATTTAGGAGAGATAAAACTATCACTAAGAAATTTAGGAGAGAGAGAACACTTCTATTAAACAAAACTTAAGAAAAGCTGCTATTTAAACAAAATAAGAAAAGAAGAAAGAAATTAGAGGTATGGCCCTCCTCCCCTGTGGGAGGAAGAAAGTTGGCTGCAAGAGGAAAGGGTTGGAGAAAAGGCAGGGGAGATGCTTTGATTCAATTCAGTTTTTTGATCCAGTATTGGGACCATGTGCCAAAGTGGTCATAAATATTTTGTTGGTCACTACTCAAGCTAGAAATGAATAAATTCTTGGGTTATTATCATTTTATCCCCTTAAACTATATCACTACTATCAGTTTACTCTCTTACATCTTTGGATCTATCAGCGAATAACTTCGCTACCTTCCTCCCAAGCCAATTATCCACTTTAACTGCCCTAATTTCACTTTATCTTGGCTACAATCACTTTCAAGGCTCTATCCCAAGCTCTATTGCCAACATTTCCAACCTTCATTATCTTGATCTGTCTTATAACAATCTTAGCTCCTCAAGCTCTTTACCAAGTGAAGTATTCACATCAAAGGACTTGATTACACTTGATATAAGTGGTAATCACTTAAATGGTCAAATTCCAAGCACAGTTGGCAATTGTACCAAGCTAAAATACCTTTTCCTAAATCATAATGCTCTATCTGGTTCAATTCCATCAAATTTAGGAAGATGTACCAAGCTAGAATACCTTGACCTAAATGATAATGCTATATCTGGTTCAATTCCATCAAATTTAGGAAAACTGTCATCCTTGGAGTGCTGGGATGTATCTCACAACAAACTCACTGGAACTCTTCCTGAAAGTCTTGGGCAGCTTTCCAAACTTAAAGAGCTTCGTATTTACGACAATTTAATGGAAGGCATTGTGAGTGAGAGTCACTTCGACAATCTGACAGCTTTAAGGAATTTTGATGCATTTGGAAATTCCTTGACCTTAAAAGTAAGTGCAAGTTGGACTCGTCGTGTCCAATTTGAAACACTTCAACTGAGTTCGTGGAAGCTGGGTCCCCAATTTCCTACATGGATCCGATCACAAAAATTCCTTCAGGATTTGAACTTGTCCTTCACAGGAATTTCAGATACCATTCCACCTTGGTTATTCAATTCATCATTGGGATCTATAGACCTTTCTCACAATCAACTCCATGGTAAGAGCTCAAATATCTCTGAAATTGTTAAAGGTTAATATGTGCATTATAGTCAAACATATTCAATGGCCCACAGCCACAACTAATTTTTCATTATTTGACATATTTAGACCTTTCTCATAATTTGTTTTCAGGAGGTATCTCTCCCGTTTTGTGTGAAGTGAAGAATGAAATACAAGTTCTTGAATATCTTTGGTATCTGGATCTTGGGGAGAATTCTCTATCAGGAGAAATTCCTGACTGTTGGATGAATTACCCATACTTGAATCACATCAACCTCAACAGCAATAACTTCACTGGAAGCATTCCAAGGTCATTGTTTCATTTGGAAGATCTGGATTATTTAGGTTTGGGTAATAACAGTCTCACTGGTCCGATAACATTTGACTTTGTAAATCTTGAATAAATAAGTTTGGAATTCGGAACCCTAGAAGAGACTTGTGGAGCCATTTGATGTTTGAGCCTATGGGTAAAAATAAGATCGATATCAAAAGTGACTTTGTGTACTGTTAGGTCATACTACAATCCCAAATATTTCATATAATTTTTAACAGTGGTTAATGGATTCACCATTCTGGGTGTGTGTGTTTATTATTTACTATTGAAAGACAAGCAAGACCAGAGAGGTGTACTGGTGTGTGGTGAGTTCTTCGTCAAGGCTCTTAAAGCCTCCCCACTTCCCTTTCTCCCCATAAGCTTGTTCCCACATCGGTGGTGATAAGTATGTGTGTGTAGGATTTAAGGTCCATAGAATTTACCTAGAAGTCAGCAATTGCCTTTTGGATAAACTTGTGGAGCTACCTTAGATTCTGGGTGTGTGTGTTTATTATTTACTGATGACGTTCCTTTTTTTGATATAAATGAAAGAAAACGCATATCAAACTGTAAACTTGAAATGAACTTCTCCCAATAAATGCTTGGATGGATATTTTGAGGTTAGTATCCATTGTAGTTGTACAAAGTAGTCTTCTCGTTCTTATGAGCTTGTTTAAACATCAACCTGTTCCTAAAACTTTCCTAAACTGTATAAAAGATTCTTCGATTAATAAATCACTCAAAAAACTTAAAAAGGTTTTTAAAACCTGTCAAGAAAATAATGAATATAATGTCTCTACAAAAATGCACCAAAGAGTTCCGAGATTTTCTTTCTAGGAAAAATCAAATCACCACTCAAATACCAATGACCACAATATTTAAAATGGCTGAAGAAATTTAAATTTCAAAACTCAAAAACAAATCCTAATTTTATAAGGCAAGACTCAAAAACATGCTAGAATCCTAATATATATTGGACTTTTTTTCCATTACTTTTTCACATGTATAATTAAAAAAGAACACAATCATGAATAATCAACTAAAAAGATTTCTTGCACACATGATTGCTTTTGCACCTTGAATAAAGTAAGGCTTATTGTTCCAGTAAAAGTTGTTTTTCATGCCAAATCAAATGGATTAAAGGGACAGTAAAATTAAAATTCCTTCTCTAATTCCAATTCCATTTATCAAAGTAAGCGACAAATCAAAGAGAACTTGGAATCTGTTCACAGACCATTCGCTTTAGTTTACTCACTAAATTTTTTGTTCAAATACTATTATAATTAACTAATTAAATGATTGAAAGATTATCCAACACTTTTTAAAGAAAATTAATTAGCATAAGAGATTCACAAATTGCTTCAAAGATATTTAAACTGAAAATCATCTATCTTAATTGCTGACAACAATAAAGAAGACTTATTACAAAAAAAAAATGAAGCACATTGATCACCAATAAAACTTGTAATTGCCAGGAAAACAATAAAAGAACAAAATGAAAAATGGTATTGATAAATCGTGCTTGTGTAATAGCTATTTTGCCCCTAAAACTATAAGCATGTGTGATCACGCCATATTTTTAGTGCAAAAATTTTTCTGAGTGCAAAAAGTTTTCTAAAATGGGTTTTGAGACTAAAATGGAGTAATTTGTATATGTGAAGGATGAATTTGTATCATTTTATAAGTGAATGAGTAAATAACTATAAATGCAATACGGGCTATTTGTATAGTTTTTTCTTAATTTAATTAAGTTTTGAAAAGTTTACCACTTTCAGTTTTTTTTTTAGTTTGAAACAAAACAAAAAAAAAGGAGGGAAAATGATCGGTTTTAAAACAAAAATATTCATTTCATCGCTCACTTTTAAAATGAAGCAATTTCGTTCTTGACATTTAAAAACTGAAATCATTACATCCCTGAACCCAAATTTCAATCTGAATCAAACCACCAATCAACCTGATTACAAATTTTGGGGGTGTAATTGGTAGATCACTTGGTTAACTCAACTTGATATTCATGTGAAATTTAATGAACCTACAAAGAAAAAATAAAAAATTATAACATTAAAAAGAAAGATTAATCTTTTCTACGTTATCATTGTATACACTGACGGCACCAAATTTTATATTTATGATACACATTTAGATTCGTAAGCGGATATACTAACGGTGCATGAAAAGATTTATCAAAAAAAAAAAACTCTACTATTCCAAGACAAAGAATGGCCTTTTATGTTATAATTTTTATTGTTTTGGTTTAATAAATGTCATGTGAATATGAAGAAGTTGACCAAATGATCTATCAATTCTATTTTCGAAATTTATTACTAGGTTATTGGATGGTTTGATTCAGATTGAAAATTAGGTTCAGGGATGTAATAACTTTAATTTTTAAGTGTCACGGACGAATTTGCTTCATTTTAAAAGTGAGGGACGAAAAGAATATTTTTGTGAAATGTGAGGGATAAAACATGTTATTTTCCCAAAAAAGAAAGATATTTGGTGTTGATTTGGTAACAAATTATTCTAACTTTTATGGAAAACAGCTTTAAAAGTTCTTTTTTAACAAATTTCTTAAAAACAATTAAAATTTTTTAAGGTGCCCATTTTACCATTTTTTTTAAAAAAATTCATAATCCATTGCCATAATCTGCATTAATAGCAGGAGATATATCAAACTAACACGCAGTAAGAATAATAGATCTGATACAATAGATATAAAAATTTAGGACTAGATCTGAAAATTAAAAGACACCACCACGAAATAACCCAAAATGTTTTTATATCAGATGAATCACTACTGCAGCACCATTCTATGCATGGCAGTATTCTGCGCCTGTCTTGAACTGTCAGATTTGATGTTAAACAAACTTGGCCCATAGAGAAAGTTAGATTTGAGAATTTTAGATTTGACAAAACAAATTTTAGAAATTTCAGATCTAATAAGAAAGGTATAAAAAAATTCAAAACTTTCAAAAAGAAATATAAGGAGAGAACAAAACTCCTATCACTAAGAAGTTTAGGAGGGAGAGAACACTTCTATTAAACAAAGCTTAAGAAAAGCTGCTATTTAAACAAAATAAGAAAAGAAGAAAGAAATTAGAGGGATGGCCCTCCTCCCCTGTCGGAGGAAGAAAGTTGGCTGCACGAGGAAAGGGTTGGAGAAAAGGCAGGGGAGATGCTTGATCCAGTTCAGTTTTTTGATCCAGTACTGTGCCCATGTGCCGAAGTGGTCATAAATATTTTGATCAAAATAAATTTGCTCTCCAAATGATTACAGTCCTGCCATTTGTCACCTGGTGGATAATAGCGAGGGCATGCTTTAATTTCGAGCTGGTTTAATAATTTTCCTATCCGTACATTGATGTCCTTTTTTTTTACCACTGCAGGGAATAAGGACTTAACTAGCACAAGGCCTTTTTTTATTTTATTTTGTCCTAAACTAAAAGAAATTGCACTATGTATAATTTTTTTTTATTTTCCAATTTGATGGAATCATAAGAAGCATAATTAGCAGATAATTAAGTGAAAAGGAATTGAATTTATATTTCTTAGCACTAGCTATACATTAACAGGTCCGGATGCATGAAAATTAATTTCATTTTAAATTTTATATACGTGACATGCATTCAAACCTATTATTAGTTTATAAAATATTAAACTAAAATAGTTTACCGTATGAAAAAAGTTTACCGTATACATTTGTCACCTGGTGGATAATAGCGAGGGCTGGTTTAATAAATTTCCTATACATTGATGCCCTTTTTTACTCAACTAGCACAAGGTCTTTTTTTATTTTATTTTGTCCTAAACTAAAAGAAATTGCACTATGTATAATTTTTTTAAATTTCATTAATTTCATTTTAAATTTTATACATGTGACATGCATTCAAACCTATTATTAGTTTATAAAATATTAAACTAAAATAGTTTACCGTATGAAAAATGTTATGTTAATCACATTAGTCATGAATTATATCAACCTCTGTTCTCTAATAAAGTCTTCATCGTCTTATAAAATAAGTCCCTGCAAAAATAATACAAACGTTGACCCTGTAACAAATGAGTCATACTATTGTTAAATGTGATAACTATAGAGATCACGGCAGCATTGATCAAAGTCCTGAAGCAGTTAAAAAATGGTTCAAAGAGCTTCGACATGCAAAGGAGTTGACAGAGCTTCACTTCTATGTTCATGACAGGGTAATTGCAGAGAGCAATAAATAATAGGTGGTTCTAGGGCTTTTCGATTGGCCCGTGGAATAGTTACAGCAATAATCTATACTTACAATGATACCACCCAGAATGAAATTATCGACTTCCACGTCCTCATTATTGGCCTTGATTTGAAGCCATTTGTTGCTCGTACTCTTCTTGTGGTTTTCTTTGTTGTATAACAAAGATTTCATGTTAAAGATACAATCCTCGGATGATAGAATTTCCGCACTTAAATCCATAGAAATACAAGTTTTCTCATTTAACTACAAAATGCAAAATTCTACTAGAATCCTCACTATTTAGTTCCTATAATGACTAAAACACGCTAAAAACTAAGTAATAAAACACTAAGAGATATAAAATATACACCTATCAACCATTATAATATTAAAAATTTTGTTTTAGTTCAACTCTTGAAAGTGATTAAATAGAGTGGCATCACTATTTAACGAAATCTTAGATAAATTACTTTTTGCCTCTTTGTAGTTTGGTGTTTTACCATATAACCTTTTGTTACGGGCCGCCTCGCTTGAAGCCAATAAGAGTGCGAACCGTAAAGCTAACAACTCGGTAAGAGTCGCTCCACCAAGTAACCGAGTAGTATGTTTTTGACGACCCCACCTCTCCCTAGGACGTATTCAAGGGTTTGGCGGACCGCATGTCCAACTTTTGTCAGGCCTCATTCACTAACATTTCCAAATCAATAACACTAAAATCCATAATATAACATTTACATGTCACAAATCATCCCAATATTCAAGCCAAAGAACAATCCAAAGAAAAAGAGTTTAAAAAATTAGTATCATACTACAGTGTCGGCCAAATATAAGTTCAAGATATCCTATTACAAACCATTACTATTCTTGTCTCTCTCATCCTTGCACCCTGTTAAGGAAGACAAATAATGAGATGAGTTAAAAACCTATTGAGATTCCAAGAACACATGTAATTAAATTGGCAAGATATCAATCATATATCTCAAAATCTTAAAGTGAAGAAAGTAAGAAATAATAAGTGAAATCATTAATAGTTCATATATTCAAATAAACAATTTAACCGGTAAGAAAAAGATACGGTACTGATATAGTGGCTCCTGCCAAGATCTGGACAGAGTACTCAGGATTCAAACGTTGATACCACTGATACGGTAGCTCCTGCCAGATTCCAAGCGTAGCACTTAGTCCCGTATAATGTTTCACGTGCAGCCAGTCTAGCAACAGCGTTTTTCGAGTCTGTTGACACTCTATCAACCTTTGAAATATAATAATATCCATAAATCACTGTTTTACTCTAATCTCTGTCCACCGTTCAATCTGCTACCGGGCCCGAATACCAAACAGTAACAGTGGTGGTAATACTCGAGTATACCGATTTCAGTGGACCATATCCAGTAGATCAACAGTAATTAGTGGAGAATCAGTATTCAGTGGAATAAACAGTATACAGTATCCATAGCTCGCTAATCTCCTCGATCAAGCCCTTGTTGGATCGATTCGACCAACTAACCAGTAGAGTTTGGGATCCCAAGCAGTGAGTATAGTCGATGAGATAATATCTCCAACCGACTTTCAAGTCATGCACACTTATATCAATTCACTTGCAAACAGTTCACTTATAAATAGGATATCAAGAGTTTAGTTAAGTTAGATCAAGTAGGATAAAGTACACACTTGTCTATGCAATAATAAGCCAATTCAAGCAACAAGTAGCATGGAACATGCAGTTGGAATACTCACCAATTGATCACAACCTTTTTACTTCAAACCATGGTTCTTTCACTTGGTCACTCTCGAGTCTTGTGGTCATATAAGCTATCAAGAGTCTAGCCATTTCATGACAATATCAATGCAAACTATGAATTTCGAAGTTTCACTTAGCCAATAAAGCAATTTACAAGTTTAACTCCCATATAACTTTCAAAAGCGTGCAGTTTTCTTGTTCAAATCCAAAGGAGAAACTTCATGCATGATTGGTCAATGTGGCAAGCATGATACAGTGCAAGAACATGTCGCTTATAGCCAAGACTTGTGAAGAAAACGGAACAAGAAAATCAAAGTTCAAAGTTAGTTCAAGTAATTAGATTAATAACTACCTTCTTACCTAGCCATACTCAAGTACAATTTTAAAAATGCCACATTATTCCAAGCCACAACATTTTAAGGAAATTACTTCCAAGTCAACTAAGTAATCTCACCCCAAATCATATAGTTTCCAGTTCAATTCAAGGGCAAAATTCATCTATATTTTAGGTCAATGATTCAAGTAAAAGATAGTGCGAAAATATCTCCTTTCCATCCATGAATTTGAGTTTAAAACTGTTCAAAATAGTTTGGTTGTAAGGCGGGAAATTCAACACTTGAAACAAGAAAAAATGAGGTTGTTACCTCCTAAAACCTATCATTTTTTCAACTCTCATGCTAGGATTATGGTATAATCAAGTATTTAGGGCATGAGCAAGATAATTTCACCATACAAAATCAAGAGAACAGCTCAACACAATTGTTGTCTCTGTCTCTCTCAACCAACTTTGAACAAATTTCCAACTTTGGTAACATTCTTTGAAAAGGTATAACTTGAGTTTCGTAAGTCAAAAAATCACAAAATTTACACCGGTAGAAAATAGATCGAAATATTAATAGGTTTAGAAGACACTTCATGAAATTCAACTCATAGATTCATCAAATATTAGGTTATAAATCACTACTATCACAAGTGCAAAAGCAGAATAGTCATGATTTTCAAGAAAATTTGCAAATTTTTTGGTCTTTATAGAAATTGAACCTAACCTTGAATTTTATGCCATTGAAATTTCTATGAGTCTAGTTTCAAACGCAACAAACGGAAGTCAATTTTGACATTTCTATATAAAGTTATAAACAATTTTCCAAAGCTAACAGAGCTTCCTGTGAAAATTTTCAGATTGCTAATAATGTAAGAAAATGCAACTTTCACTAACAAAACCTCACTCCGTTGACTCAAGTTCAACATACACTTATAGTATAAAATCTTATAGAGTGTTTTGAGTAAAATTGAACTTAAAATCATCATAAAAGTTTGGAATTCAAGGCTAAAAATTAAACCCCTGTTCTCGGCCAGCTTGCTCATGATTTCTCAATTATTTTTCCAAACATTCCTTCAACTAATTTCCCAAAATTTCAAGCAAACCTAGCTAACGCATCCAAAAAAGTTTATTACCAACACAACCCTAGGTATCTATAGTCAAAATCTTAACAAGAAAGCTATCATAAGTGCATCCAAACCCCAAGAATTCAAGTATAAAGTTCAAGGTTCACTGACTTGAAATAACTTCAAGATTCACTATAAGTTTCACCACAAAATTCACAAGATTCACTTGTCTAACACTTAAGACAAAGAAAGAAGGATGATCTAGTACTTTTACCTCTTTTTCTTTCCAAACCAAGATGAAACTCAATCCACAATCCACCAACTCTTCTTCCCTTCCAAGCTCAAGCCAAGTTTGATGGACAAACCAAGTTCTCTCCTTCTTTTTCCCACAAAACCTAAGCAAAATGGAAGCTAGATTGGATGAACTTTTCCTTTCTTTTTTTCTCCCTTAAGGTTCGCCCCCCCTCTCTCTCTCTTTTCTCTTGTGCTTTTCCTCCAAATTCATAATTTAACTTCATGGCAAAACAACTCTAATCAAGGCCACAAGTTATAAGATATAAGGGATACTTGTTCGACGCTACAAAAGCTAACCAAATTTGACATATACCCAGCTCATATTTAACCATACCAAAGTTGGAAATTTGAACCTTAAGCTAAAATTTACAAAACAAAAACTGAAAATTCCTATAGTGAAGCCAAAAATGCATATACAAGCTGGAAAATCCTCATGGCAGGACTAAAAGGACATAGCAAAGCTGGAAATAACATTTCAAGGCTGGAAACTCTCAATCAAAGCTGGAAATTGTAAACTACTTCACAAAACTATGAAATTCTCCATGAAACCTACCATAATCAAGTTATAAATCCATTCAAATGCAAGATAAAAGAGAAAAGATAGTTTCTTGACATGAATACCTGCAAACCCTAAGGAGAAATGCAAACAAGAGCTTTCTTTTCCCCCAAATCACTCCACACAAGCTTCCCTTCTTCCTTGATGCAACTTCCTACAGATTGGATTAGGGTTTTAGGTTGGATTTCCCATAAAATCAAGCAAGATTTCAAGGTAAATTTTGAAGGTTTCTTTCTCGCTTTTCTACCTATAATTTCGGCCAAAGGGGAGGAGAAACGAAAGGTTTTTTGTGGTGAAATGGAAGCTTAATCCAAGATAAATATATGACTAGTCTTAGTCAAAGCCTTGGTTTAAAGTTGAACGGATGATTACCACTTGTCAAGAAAGTAACTCAAGTCTATCTCTTTGTCTCTCTTGTGTATCTAATAACCAATCTATCTTGTGTTCCTTTAATTCACCCTTAACACTTCCAATCACATAATTCCTTTAGTATCACACCTATTCTCGTCCACCAAATTTGTTACACATATCTCATTAGTCGGTTACACTAGTTTAATGTACTCCGAAACTTAATATGCACCAAATTATAAAAGGGAAAAGATAGAAATCTTGATTCAACCATTAAAGTCACCATGAAATTAAGGCAAGTAAACTACGATAAAAGAAAATATAAATTAATTTTTTAAAAAAAAATAAGAAAAAATATAAAATAATTTTCGAATTCTCACAACGTTGCAATCACACTCAAAGGATATAGCAAAGTAAATGCAATAAATTCTTTAGAGGCATAGTGGAATAAAAGAAAGTAGTACTTGTATTGAGAAAAAAAAAATTACAATAGTTCTCAATTAGAAAGCAACAACCGAATGTGTATAAGTACTATTGCCCAAAAGTAACACCTAATAGAAAAATTAGGACTAGTAGTAGAATTGCATTAGACTACCTATCTACATATGTACAACAAGACTAAAGGGAAATGGAAATTGAGATGGACTAGTAAGTAAGAATTATATGTCTGGACTCTCTAATTTAGTGATCATCATCGTGCCAAGGCCCAAAGGTTGACATCCATCTCCCATGTAGTGGCTGCATGCATTGAGCGGGCGTGTGGCTTGCAGTGTGTTGGTCCCTGAGCTGTGCTGTTTGTCACGAGGTAGTGCGGATGCAAAGCGTGTAACACCTCCTCCCCATGGTTTAAAAACTAATATGTAATCCTCTTGTAGATTGGATTGAAGTATCACCATTAGTTTTTTTTCATTAAAACTAATGGCCCATAGTAAAAAGTCAAATTCAAACTAATAAATTGATAAATTTATCTTTTTATTATTCTTTTTTTCATCCAAACATAAAAAAGAAGAAATTGAAATAAAAATATAAATAAGAATTAGAAAATATCATTAAAAATTTGGTTTAAAACCTCTAACGATACTAGTATAAAAAAATTAGGTATTTTTGTTTCTTGTTTATTTTTTTAATATTTTTCTTCCATCTTTTTGGTTTCTTATTTATTTATTTTTTATTTCCCTTTTATCTCTTTTGTACATGGAGAAAATTAAGATGTTATGGGCCAAAGTATAGGTTTTAAGATTGTCTCTTCTCTTCCAAAAAAAAAAAAAGAGAGAGAAGGAAAAGAAAAAGATAAAAAATGGTAGTGAAAGGATGAATTTATCAATTTATTAGTATGACTTTGACTTTTTACTATTGACTGTTAGTTTTAACCAAAAAACTAATAATGACATTTTCACCCAAATCTTGAGGGGGTTATATCTAGGTTTTTAAACCATAGAAGAGTTATATAATAAAGTACCAAACTCTACGGCATAAAAGGTAATTTAACTGAAAATCTTCTACAATCATAACTTGTGATTTAATACCATACTTTATAGCTAAAACTAATTCTATACGATCTTATAATAGAAGAAAACTGCACCAAAAAAAAAAGGTAGATCAAATTGAGATATAAAATATATAGCATAATAAGCATGACCGAGTCAAAGCAATACATATTTTCTCCCATTTCACTTGTGCGGCGCCCGGGCTGCTGAAGCATTAACGGAAGTTATTTACAAGGGGCCATCTGTTACTTGGTCAAACTTCAAGTTTAATTGGTAGTTTGGCCATACCTCAGGGGAAGTAATTTTTTCCTTCTGTAAGTGGGAAATCTTGAATCTAAATCTTGCTATTTACAATCACTTCTCGTTTACTATCCAATCCAACCCTCCCCTTCCCTTCCCCCCACCTGATTAACTTATGCATTTGTTGATCTACAAATAATGGGAAGATAAATTTGCTGTCTAATTTTCTTAGATTTTGTTATATCCTAAACGTGGTTTGCCGGAATTCAAAAGCACGCCATATTCATGATGGGTACAAATAAAATCTTAATGTGTTTTATGATTCAAAATCTAGCAAAATCCTCCGGCTCTGAGCAAAATTCTCCTACGCTCCGAAACTGATGCACAAAATTCACAATCTCGAACAAATTCTGGTACTGGGAAAACAAAAAGAACAAATTCTGGTAAGAAATAGTAAGAAATATTTCATATTCTGCTCTTCGGTTACTTCATTGTAGCCATCAGATTGTTCCTCAAGTCAGGTGTCGTACATGTTGTATGTGATTAATTAGTATTCACTTGGAAAAGGCATTAAGAACATATATATATATATATATATCTTTTTAATTTGAGTCTTCTAACGCAATTATAGCTAACAAATTTTTTTTTTAAAAAAAAGAGCACAATTGATTAATTAACAATATGTTAAAAGCCAGCATAATTGGGATTACAACAAAACAGTGGAATATATTTTTGGGACTTCTAAGTATTTGATAACAAGCCTATGCACTATGACATTTCTGGTGTGGTTTTAATTTATCAATCGGAAAAAGGCAGAAATATTGAACTAGATATAAAGAGGTGATCATTGCACTCAAGAAATTGTACCCAAAAAAATTTATCTCTTTAAACGACGAAAAAGAACCTTCCTCCACCTCAATCCCAAGTATCTCTTTAACTTGTCAATTTTATGTTTATGTGATTTCCCTCCTAGGTTGTTTCAAATCATTTCACTGTAAATCTGAAACACGAATCATGAAACAATTATGAACTTGTTTAAAAAATATGAACCTGAAAAGGTAAATGGAACAAGATGATTTTCTCTTATTCTTCTTTGTTGCGCTTTAATTTGTACATTAAATATACTTATTGAAATCAGACCAAGAGTGATTAAAAGCCATATGAGTGTTTATTTGTCACCAATCCAGCTGGAAATGAATGAATTCTTATCCAAATCAAATTCCATTGTGCATTCCACTCAAATGCATGGACCTGTTACATCGTGACCTCAAATAATAAATGAGAAGCAAGACCTGGGCTTTCAATAGGGATACCTTTATGGTGGGAACGTGCCTATGGTAGGAATGCCGGCAGAGAGCGACACGTGTTAGGGGTAAAACGGTCCAAACGGAGACGTTAAAGTGTTGGAGAACGCGTGGAAAGGAAATGAAGCAGAACCGTGTGCGGATGGAAGCAAACAAGCCCACTGACTTCCGTACTAATTTCGTGGGTTGTGACAGGAAGAAAAACAAATTTGTTCAAGTAAGAACAAAGAACCCATTATCTCATCAAGTAATTTATTTATCCACTAAACTGAAAATAAATAATTTGTTCAAGAAAATACTACCTCTTTATGACTTTCCTCCATTATAAGAATAGAGTACCCTGTTTTACATACAAAAAAAAATCGGATAAAATAAACATAAATCTGTTTGCGAATAAAACACTAGCTCTTTAAGGCTTTCCTCCATAGACACAACAGAGTACCCATTTCTCAAAAACAAATTTATTTATTGGCTCAAATAAAAATAAATCCATTTTTCAATAAAACACCAGCTACTTATGGCTTTCCTCCATAAATTATCTATTTTCATAACTTAATTTATTAGTTGGACAAAATGAGAATAAAATTATGTTGAACAGCAAATTAGCCTTTACGACGAAATTGACATATAGGAAAGTAACATATAACAAGAATTAACTCCATTTCCATTACAAAATTATGCTAGAAATTCTTTTTGCAAATGCAAGACACCTAATTCATAAAATGAAATAGTAGCTCTTCACGGCTTTCTTATCAGTCCTCCAACTAGGGGTGGCAAAAAATCCGATCCGATTTGAAACCCGACTAATCCGATCTGATTCGATCCAAAAAATAGGATATCCGATCCGATTTTTCTTAGCAGAACAGATGTGGATCAAGTACCGGCAAAAACGGATACGGATACGAATCAGTAAAATAAAAATTCGCGGGTACCTGACCCGCAGGGTATATTATATAAATATTAAAAAAATAAGGGTTCATTATATAATTTTATAATTTTTAATCCTAAGTATAAGTAAAGTGGTTTACAACCTCATATTTTAATCTTATATGATCCGCCTCTCCTCATTTTGTCTAAAAAAAATAAATATTCTGGGTGAAACCTGAACCAAATGAATAAAACAAAGAAAAATTTATGAAATTCTATCATAAAAATTGTTCATCCCTTTCATTCTTTTTCATTTTTATTATACTTCCATCGATATTTCCTACAAATTATTCATCAATTCAATCAAAAATTTGTGTTTGGAGCTCCAATTTTCTGTTAGCTAGATAATTAAAACATTTGTGTCTTTCATTTATTTATTTATTTTATTGCAATTGTGTCTCTTAAATTTGTCTCCTTTTATTTTAGTGCAAGAAATTTATTTTTCTTTTTGATCACCTTTAATGCAACAAGGTCTATTCCAATGATGTAAGAAAGTTGGGAAATTTTTTTCAAGATTATTTTGGTTATACTTTCTTCAAAAACTATTAGTTCTGTTTAATTCTTTTCCGGACTTGATTCCACAATCGACTCATTTTGATGCAATCTTGTGCCATAACATCCTTAAGGAAGTTGGAAAAGTTGTCATATACTTATTATCCTTGTATTTGTTATGTTGTAGAAGGATAAAATGCATGAGAATGGTGATGTATTCAAAATTATCATAAAACTTCGTTTATCTATTAGATATTATAATTCTAATATGTACTAAATTTATGAAATTGGTTTGATTATTAGATGAAATGTATGAGAATGGTGATGTATGGATTTTGATTATAAAATCTCTACCAATGTTAATTGGAAAGCATACTTTTTTTTATTGGAAAACATGTTGATATTAAGTGAAAAATATATTTTATTAGAAAATAAATTTTTTTTTAGGGGCGGGTATCCTATGACCCGTCCCTTTTTTTCGGGTACTCGAATAGCGGGTACCCAAAAATATTAGGAGCGGGTTAGGGTCGCAAAATGGTTGATCCAATTTTTTAGGGTCGGATCAGCCAAATCTTGTTAGGGGCGAGTACCCGACCCGTGCCCACCCTTACCTCAAACGTATGAGCAAGGTGCCAATCATTAAATTAGTAATTTTTTTAATTCATACATAATTAAGTTTTTTTTTTCCATTTCCACAAAAAACAAATAAAATTTTTTTATCAGAAACCACAAATGCCAAGATGATTGGTCTAAAAGGGAAAGGAATACCACATATGTACAGTACTTGCATTTCACGTTCGAAAATGCTACAGTGCTGCATTTGAAAAATACCCTAAAAAACATCTAATTCAAACGGATGCAATCTTCTTTATTTAAAGGAAAAATCGTTCAAAATGTCCATCGCATTTTACAAGATGATTTTTTTCATCCCTCACTTCTAAAAGTGTAATTTTACGTCGCTTACAAATTCACAGTGACCAAATTTGGTCCCTACCTAGCTTTCCGACTACTTTTTCCCGGAATCCACCACGTGACTTGCATGTGATCATTTTTTAAAGGCAAAATTATCAAATCAAATTTTTACATAATTGATTCATAGTCCCTCATATTTCACAAAATAATTTTTTTCGTGCCTAACATTTTACAAAATGAGTTGCTTCGTTTCTCACATTTCAAAAAATTAATTTTTACATCCCTCGTATTTTTTAAAATGAATTTTTTCATCCCTCATTGATCATGTATACGAATAGCTTTTTTCCTATGAACCCACGTATATGTCTATTTGATTTTATCTGAACAGTATAAATAACATTTAATTTATCTCTATTCGATTTCATTTAAACATGCTAATCGTAGTTATACACATGCTATTCAATAGATATATATAGGGGTTTTAAACAAATAATTTTGTTTAAAACCCATGTATATATTTATATGAATTCACCATTTGAACCTATTTAATATTTGTGACATTTCTCTTTTGGTAATAATCTGTTTATTGAGTTGTATAATAAGATCATCTAATTAATGGGTCCTAACTCGAATCGTATAATTGTGCTAACAAATTTCAATCTGAAATTTTCACTCGACACTTTTAAAACCAACAGTTGAATTACTTTCCTTGTGATTGTGTTAAAATTTGAAAGTGCTAATCACTTATTTCTTTTTGTCCTGCTTTGCTTTTGTTTACTTTTTCTATCCAAATTTAATTCGATATAAATACTTGATAATATTTAGGATTAAATATCTTCTTTATATTCAAATTTCGAGTAAAAGAAAATGAATATAAGTGAAAAGCTAACAATTTTTTTTAACTCATGTATACGTCTATTTGATTTCACTCACACAATACGAATAGTGTGTGATATATCTCTATTTGATTTTACATGCTATTCGTACTGTTCAAGTGAAATCAAATAAATATATACACGGATTTAAAAAAAAATTATTCACACACATAATCAATAAAAGATGAAACAATTCATTTTAAAAAATGTGAAGGACAAAAAATTTTATTTTATGAAATGTGAGGGATTATGAATCGAATTATATAAAATTTTCTTTGACAAATTTTATATAAAACATGATCACGTGCATGGCACGTGGTCAATTCCGATAAAAAACTAGTCGGAAACTTAAGTAGGGACCAAATTTGACCAATGTAAATTTGTAAGGGACGTAAAATTACATTTTAAAAAACGAGGGACGAAAAAAGTTATTTTGCAAAATGTGAGAGAAGTTTTGAACAATTTTCCCTTATTTAAAATACCAAATCTGTGAATGTATTTTAACTGTTATCCATCGGTATTGTAAAGTATCATTTTACCATCAAATACCAACTCTTTAACAATCATTTTTTCATAAATAAATTTGTTTATCGGATAAAATAAAATTATACCAATTTTCCAATAAATAGCTATTTCCAATAAATTACTGCTGTTTTATTAAAAAATGGGTTTATTTTTTATTTTATCCAATAAATAAATTTATTTATGAAAAAATGGGTACTCTGTTCTTATAATAGAGAAAAGCCATAAAGAGCTGGCGTTTTATGAGAAAATATGTACTCTGTTTTTCTAATAGAGGAAAGCCATAAAGAGCTGGTGTTTTTATTGAAAAACGGATTTATTTTTATTTTATCAGATAAATAAATTTGTTTATGGGAAAATAGGTGTTAAAGAACTGGTATTTGATGAAAAATGATATTTTACGAAACCAATGGATAACAGTTAAAATACATTCACAAATTTCGTAGTTTAAATAATGAAGACTGTGATTTAAAATACCAAATATGTGAATGCGCTTTAACTGTTATTCATTGGTATTGTAAAATATCATTTTTTATCAAATAGCAGCTCTTTAACACCCATTTTTTCATAAACAAATTTTTTTCTCGAATAAAATTTTAATATACTTGTTTTCCAATAAAACACCAGGTCTTTATGGCTTTCGTCTATTATAAGAACAGAGTGCCCATTTTTCCTTAGAACACCAACTCTTTATGATTTTTTTCTATTATAAGAACAGAGTACCTATTTTTCCATAAACAAATTTATTTATCGGATAAAATAGAAATAAACCTGTTTTTCAATAAAACACCAGCTATTTCTTGAAAATAGCTATTTATTGGAAAACGGGTATATTTTAATTTTATCCCATAAATAAATTTGTTTATGAAAAAATGGGTGTTAAAGAACTGATATTTGATGGAAAAATGATACTTTAGCATATCAATGGATAGCAGTTAAAACACATTCACATATTTGATATTTTAAATAATGAAAATTGCTTCCATTTGAATCAGATTTTTTGGCGATATTTTTCAAAAACAGCACTGCAGCATTTCGAACGTCAAATACAAGTACAGTACATATCTGCTATTCCTTTTCCTTTCAGACCAATCAATTTGACTTTTGTGCTTTTCATAAAAATTTTTCATTTGTTTTTTTTGTCAAAATGCAAAAAAAAAAATTTAATTATGTATAAACTGAAAAAATTACTAGATTAATTATTGCCACTTTGCTCATATGTTGGACGACTGATAAGAAAGTCGTGAAGAGCTGGTATTTTTATTAATGAAAACTTTTCCCGTTAATGGCCTGTTCTTTATGACATTCCTTCATTATATGATCAAAGTACCATGTTTTTTTGTATTTATCACCAACTCACATATTGTGACTCTGAATTAAAAAATTTTCAACATCGTATTTTCATTAATTAGTCTTTTTTTTCCGTACTATCATTAAATTGAATGAAAAATTTAGTTGTACGGTGTTTGGGAGCAACTTCTAAAGTAGAGGTGAATAATCCTAAATATTTTTATAATTGTTTAGTATATTTATGTCATGGGTATATATTGTTGGTATGTTATTATTAATTTTATTACAAAATTATAGTTTCACAATTTTTAAACTGTAATAAAGCAGTGGGGAAACAATGCACATTAAACGGAGGAATTGGAGGGGAAAAAAGACTGCATCCGCATACGTCTTGTTTTGTTTATCTGCACGGGTGTTACCATTGCAACATAATGGTCCGTCAGCTCCTCATTTTACAAATACACGTGTCAAGCTCTGAGGGGCTGCCTACAGTACGAATGGTCAAAGGCTTCCTACCATAAAGGTAGTGTTTCGGCGTTGCCTTGAAACTACTCCCTCCATTTTACTTTGACAGTCCTGATTTGTTTTTCACACAATCTAAGAAAAAACAGTTAATTTTGTTCGAACAATCAATTTAGGCAGTTATTTTCCTAAAATACCCTCACATTAATTATATTACAACTTTATGGGAACTTGAATTAATGGTAAAAAAAAAATCAACTCTCATTAAATGAGGTAGGTTTATAGTAACAACAACTTACATTGAATAAAGATATTTTAGGAAAATTAAAATACAACTACATTTTTCAATTGGAAAGTGGACTACAATTTGGGATAGACGCAAAAGAAAAACGGGACTATCAAAGTGGGACGGAGGGAGTACTACGGATACTTCTGCTCCGCTTTTCCTTCTTCCAAGTTATTATCCCCCTCACGTGTGCGCTTTACATTTATTATTTGTTAAAACTTCGGTACCTTCTTTACGCATAATTTTTTGCCCAAGGCCTTGGCAGCATTTTCCCATTGCTAACGGGTAGATTTGCAAATATATAAATGCCAGTGGTTCTGAGCTGCAATTACACTGTCCTGACCCAGCAAACTGCATTGGAAAACGCAAACGGATGTCCAAACCTGTGCTTTTAGCTTGCAGCCGCTGACAACATATTAACGTTTGATCTCCACGCGCAATTCCACAACTTAACGTCTTCGTTTGCATTCCATCCACCTTCAACACGTGTCGCTCTCTGGAGGCCTTCCTATCATAGGCACGGTCAAACCCTTTCCACCATAAAGGTATCCCCTTTCAATAGCTTTCCATTTTTTTCCCATCGTTTACTCTGTCAGTGTAGCAGAGCAAAAGTGAATTATTCTAAGTCAAAGTCTCTCTGGCACAAAAAACAAAAGGGGCCAAGGTCTCTAGGACGGATTTCTCTGAGGCTTCGACATTAATGAGTTGTCATACCCCACGGTTTGCCAGAAAATGGGGAAAAAAATGGCATTTTATTTAGGTTTGTCGAAGAAAAATAGGTTGTGCAAAATTAAAAGTATAAACATAATTCATTTGAGGGGGGAGATGGGTAGGTTTTTGAAATTCAGGATCGTAAAGTGTTACCACCTAATAGCTCGAGGGGGGCAAAGTGTTATTTAAGATCTATTTATGAAAATGATCAAGTAGAATGGCATCAATATTTAATGAAACATCTTCCACAATTTTGACTCGTGAAAATAAGGTTAAAACTAAGTCTATTTCGTGAATCGGTTATTAGCATTCTCCAATTCTGCTAAACCTTTAATTTTTTTCTCTCAACTAGATACATGATAAAATGAAAACATGTTGATTTTTGAAACAAATATTACGTAGCATAAATACTCAAACAAAAAGTAGATAAATCAATTTGAGATAGAAAAAGTAGGTGATAGCACAAAGCAGTTATGACCAAGTCAATGCAATGCAATCAGCCTATTATCGGCACAGTACCGGAGGGCGGAGCCAAGTCAATGCAAGTGCCCCAGCCTCACAAGTTTTAAAAAATTATATAATAGGCCCCTTGCACTTTATAATATATTTTACAATAATTTTTTTGTTTTGCACCTTATTTGCCCCTCCTCAACTTTGTAAAATCCCTTCCATAACTACATTATCCCCTTCAAAATTTTAAAATATTCACTCCTCTATCTAAATTTCCTTTTTAAATTTTATAGAGTTCTTTTCTCCACAGAAAATCTTCGGTCTTTGCTGTAGAAGTTGAAATCCTGGAAATAGCCTCTTGGTCTTTAGTCTGTACGAAATCCATTAAGCCCTCGATGTAATATGGGAAAGATTATAATGTCAATATTTACTGCTTTAATTTTAATTTCCACCCTAGATGCTAATTTGCAGAATCGAAAAGTAACCTTATGATAATTAGTGCAAATAGATTACTTGATGTGATATTAAATTTGGAAATACGTAATTTTTGGTTTTGAATTTATTGGAGAAAAACTTTTCAAAAACTAAAGCAAAATTATTATATTCCTTTACTTCATGAAATGAAAGTTATCTTATTAGTTAGAAATTGCAATTACTTACAATGCTTATAAGTTTGACATATTTGTCACAGTTCTGATCGTGTTCCTTTTTCTCCTTATTTTCTGGCTTTACTAATTTTAGTGCATTGTTACCGCAAAAATATTAATCCCAATATATATATGTGCTTAGAACGAGTGAATTTATCACTCACAGCAATATCTGGCTTTGAACAATGTAATTTACACAAAAACTATAAAAAAAAAAAAGACAAAAGAATCCAAAAACAAATTTTATGTTTTTGTAATTTTCTTCGTAAATTGTTTCAAATCATTTCTGAGGTTAAAATTTCTCAATAATGAATCCAAAAACAAATAATAAATTCTTTTCGAAATCAGATTCCTGAGTCTTCCATTGTTGACATGTCAATGTAAACGCAGCAAAAGTGAAATGTGCTTTCCAAGCCTGATATTGATAGCCACGTCAACTGCCAAAGTCGCTTTGAGGCTTCAATAATTTGACGGCCACTGCCAGCTCTATATATCTATCTGCAACGTAGCCGAACCAAGCCCTTTTTCTAGGAGTAGTCCTTTTTCTTCCGACATTTCACATGACCATGGGTGGATCAACCCATTTCTCTGTTTTCTTACTCGTCGCAATAATTTTACTCTGTTCTTCCAGCAAAACTGTAAATGCAACTTGCGATGCAAGTGAGAAACAAGCTCTTATGGACTTCAAGAAAGACTTGGAAGATCCCTATGGTAGACTCTCGTCTTGGATCCACGACGTTGATTGCTGCAAATGGGGAGGAGTTGTTTGTAGCAACCGAAGTGGCCGCGTGATTCAACTTCACCTTCAGAGTGAATCACCATTAAGCGGTAAAATCAGTCATTCGTTACAAAATTTGACTCACTTGCGTTTCCTTGATCTAAGTCTAAATGATTTCAGTGGAATTCCAATTCCCAGTTTTTTTGGGTCTCTCAGAAGTCTGAGGTACCTGGATTTATCTGGAGCTGGATTTCAAGGAATGGTTCCCTATCAGCTTGGAAACCTGTCAAGTTTACGCACTTTAAGCATAGGAGGCGATCCGTCCTATCTTCAAGTTGATAACCTGCAATGGTTGGCTGGTCTCTCTAATCTGGAGCACCTGGAAATGAGTCGCGTGAACCTTAGTACGGCGTCTAATTGGCTAGAGGTGATTAACACGATCCCTTCTTTGGTAGAGATACATCTGTCCTCTTGTCAACTTGATTTAATTTCTCATCATCTTGGCAGAGATACATTTGTCTTCCATGCCAATTTTTCTTCTCTTACTGGCCTAGATCTTTCTGGAAATTTTCTTGGACACCTCATCCCTAGATGGATTTTCGGTCTTACTGCCCTTACTTCCCTTGGTTTAAGTGGGACCTCGTTTGAAGGTCCATTGTCCAGAGATTTTTGGAACTTGACTTCCCTCGAGAACTTGGATCTTTCTAGGAACTTCCTGAGTGGTTCATTACCAGATGAACTTATTCATTTTAACAATCTCATTTCTCTCAACCTTGCGGGGAATAAATTCGAAGGTTCCTTGGATGGAATTTGGAATTGGAGTTCCCTTGCATCTTTGGATCTATCATACAATAACTTCGCTATCTTCCTCCCAAGCCAATTATCCACTTTAACTGCCCTAATTTCACTTGATCTTGGCCACAATCAGTTTCGAGGTTCTATCCCAAGCTCTATTGCCAACATTTCCAACCTTCAATATCTTGACCTATCTAATAACAACCTTAGCTCCTCTTTACCAAGTGAAGTATTCACATCGAAGGACTTGATTACACTTGATGCGAGTAGTAATCACTTGAATGGTCCAATTCCAAGCACTGTTGGCAACTGTTCCAATCTAGAATACCTTTGGCTAGGTGATAATGCTCTATCTGGTTCAATTCCATCAAATTTAGGAAGATGTACCAATTTAGAAATGCTTTGGCTAGGTAATAATGCTCTATCTGGTTCAATTCCATCAAATTTAGGAAGATGTACCAAGCTAGAAATCCTTTGGCTAAATGATAATGCTCTGTCTGGTTCAATTCCATCAAATTTAGGAAGATGTACCCAGCTCAAAGAACTTTGGCTAAATGATAATGCTCTATCTGGCTCAATTCCATCAAATTTAGGAAAACTGTCATCCTTGGAGCACTGGGATGTATCTCACAACAAACTCACTGGAACTCTTCCTGAAAGTCTCTGGCAGCTTTCCAAACTTGAAGATCTTCGTATTGACGACAATTCAATGGAAGGCATTGTGAGTGAGAGTCACTTAGACAATCTGACAGCTTTAACGGATTTTGATGCATCTGGAAACTCCTTGACCTTAAAAGTAAGTGCAAGTTGGACTCCTCGTGCCCAATTTAAAAAACTTGGATTGGGCTCCTGGAAGCTAGGTCCCCAATTTCCTACATGGATCCGGTCACAAAAAATCCTTCAGCATTTGAACTTGTCACTCACAGGAATTTCAAATACCATTCCACCTTGGCTATTCAACTCATCATTGAAAACCGTAGAACTTTCTCGCAATCAATTCCATGGTAAGAGTTCAAATATCTCTAAAATTGTTAGAGGTTTATATGTGCATTATAGCCAAGCACATTCAATGGCTATTCCCTCTTGGTTATTTAACCCATCATTGGTCCACATGAAACTTTCTCACAATTAATTTTATGGTAAAAGTTCAAATATCTCTAAAACTGTTAAAAGATTTATATGCAAACAACAATCAAACATATTCAATTACCTACACACCCAATTAATTTATCATTGATTGACATATTTAGAACTTAATTTCTAACTATTTATTTTCAGGAGGCATCTCTCACATTTTGTGTGAAGTGAAGAATGAATATCAAGTTCTTGGATATTTGGATCTTCGGGAGAATTCTCTATCAGGAGATATTCCTGACTGTTGGATGAATTACCCAATCTTGTATCACATCAACCTCGACAGCAATAACTTCACTGGAAGCATTCCAAGGTCTTTGTTTCATTTGGAAGATCTCATGTATTTAAGCTTGGGTAACAACAGCCTCACTGGTCCGATAACCTTTGACTTTGAATAAATAAGTTTGGAATTCGGAACCCTCCAGCAGAGTTGTGGTGATGTAATTGCAGGTCAAGCTGCAATCCCAAATCTTTCATATATAGAAAATGTTGTTGTAATTTTTAACAGTCGGTCGTTAATGGATTCACCAATGTTTTGAAGCTATGATTGTCAGATTCCACGTAATGGTTTCTATTATACATATGACGACAATAGGAAATGACATTTGCACCCCGTCCTCTTGAAATGAACAAAAGAAAAAGTCAATATTACCTAAAATGCATATCAAACTGTAAACTTGAAATGAACATCTTTATTGGGAGAAGTTCAGTTTTCTGATCCAGTATTAGGCCCAACTGTTTTGATCAAAATAAATTTGGTCTCCAAAATTTCTCCTTTTTTTTTTTTTTCAAATTTAGGACAATAGACAATAATTCAATAATTTTCATGGTCAAAATCAATTTACCTTCAGCCAACAGTTTTTACTTTGCATTTTTTTTGTCCCCACTATTAAGAGTTTGAATTGTTATAGTTTCTTAAGTTTTAAGTAATATTATTAAGAGTTTTAAATAAAAAGATAAATAAATTAGATCAAAATTGTTTTTAGACATGTATTACAAATACTATTTAAATTTCTTTTACTTCTTTTTTTTTTATTTTCTTTGTTTTATAATGCCACTAGTTTCTCATATCTTTCTTCTCTTTTGGATTTATAGTTGGTCTCAAATTGGGCATACTACATGTGCTTATCATTTTGCACTATGAACGATTAATTGATCATGAGTTCTCTCCTTTTCTTTCACATATATTAATTATTAAACACTCAATTATATTATATGTAAATTAGATTGACAAGCTAACATATGTTTTCTTTCTTTTTTTTTTCTTTGTACATTTCAACAGATTATCAATCCAGTTCGAAATGAAATATCTATTGTATAAAATTATTTAGATTTTGAGATAATCACTTATCCTTGGAAATTAGGTTCTAATATGAAGGGGAGGCACAAAAAAAAATTCAGAATCCATAGAAGTACGTCGTATTGATACTTACATTCATTAGTTATTTTCACCACAATTTTTAACTAAAAGCATTTCAATAATTATTGCACAAGTATTGCAATAATTTATGCCCAAAATTATAACCACAATAAAATAATCAATAATTATACACTTAGAAAGTTAAGACAATGAGATAATCACTATGTTACATGCTTATAGTTAATTAATGTCTAAGAATCTGCTCTTTCAAGCATCATTGTTTCGTGGTCCATCAAAAATAACGAGACTCATATACCTAAATCATAAAATTCAGACCTAGTTCTAATAGGAGCCAAAGAATTTCACACTCAACAACTTTATAATAAAAAGTCAAAAATTAAAAACAAAATAAAGCATCTCTACCTAGCAAACAACCATTGCCATGACAGGTTGTAATACCTTCGCACATCGAAAGTCACATATGTAACCACATCTACTTAAAGCCAATTTCTAATATCGTTTGTAATGTTTGGAGGAAAATTTTGAGGCTAGTATCCATATACTCGAAAGCCAAGTAAAAAGTAGTCTTATCGTACTTATGAACTTGTTTAAACATCAACCTGTTCCTAAAAATTTCCTAAATTGTATAAAAAATTGTTCAATTAATAAATCATTTAAAAAATTTAAAAAGGTTTTAAAAATCTGTCAAGAAATTATAAAGCTAATCACTCAATGAATATAATATCTCTACAAAAATGCACCAAATAGTTCCGAGATTTTCTTTCTAGGAAAAATCAAATCACCACTGGGACTTTTTGTCCACTACGTTTTCATATGTATAATTAAAAAAAAAAAAAAGTACATACAGTCATGAATCATCAACTAAAAAAGTTTCTTGCACACATGATCGCTTTTGCACCTTGAATAAAGTAAGGCAACTTGTTCCAGCTAAAAGTTTGTCACACATGCCAAATCAAATGGATTAAAGGGATAGTAAATTTAGAACTCATGGACATGCATTTTCTGGGCTCAAATGCCCAGATATAACAAACATAACAAAAAACAAGAAGATATTCTACCATCCTACCTGACCTGTCGCTAGTTATAGTTTTCCATAGATCCCTTCTCTAATTCCAATTCCATTGATCAAAGTGACAAATCAAAGAGACATATTTGAATAAAGACATATCAAAAACTTCAAATAACATGATGGATCTCTTTTTGGGTTTGTGTGAAAGAGGTCAAGAGAAAGTTTGGTAATTGGCAATTAATATTAAAAAGGAGATGATGGAGGAGGAGGACGGGCCACTGTGAACGTTGAGGGGAAGAGAAATTTAAAAATAAATCTATATGGATTAGGTATTTTTGGAACTGTTTTCATCATCTTTATTGTAATGGTATATAAGAAAAATATTGTAGTTGTTTGTTGAGGTGTTTTTAAAATTTTAAAATTCTTGGGGTTTTTTTATTATTAAATAAAAATCACCCACCACCATCGCTACCACTCTTTCCCTTCTTCTCTCTTCTCCCGCTCTCTCCTCCTCCTTCCTCCTCCCTCCCCTCCCCTCCTTTCACCCTTTGGTCAAAACTTGGGTAGACCCGTTTTTCAAAAACCCAATGATCTATATTGTACCACATCATTTGGTGAGATGGTATAGCACAATTTGGGTCATTGAATTATTGAAAATTTGGTTTATCCAAGTGTGACCCTAACCCAGACCACTCCCCTTAATACGATGAGATGCTTAAGTTGCTACCGACCCTATCTGATGAGATATGGTCGCTATCGAAGGTCTCAACCCTTTTATAAGAGAGGGAGAAGGTTCTGCAAGTGGGAAAGAAGGGAGAGGAGAGGAGGGTAGGGAAAGGGAGGAGTAGGAAGGAGGGAGGATGAAGAGAAAAAGAAAGAGGGAGGAGAGAGGAGGGAGAGGGTGGTGATAGTGTTAGACAGCATTGGATAGTGGTAGGAATTATTTTATTTTTATTTTTTAATTGTATTTGAGAATCTATATCTATATAAATTTGAGAAGGAGTTTTTAGTATGGTTAAATCAAAATGCTTCCAACTCTTCGTTTTTTTTTATAGAATTTTATTTTTTTTAAAATTGTTATATGTCCTTTCATGCCTTTTGAATTTAAAAAGTAAGAAGTGGCTCCACTTATATAGGAATTTGGTTTGAAATATATTAATGTAAGTCTAAATAAAAAGGAAACATCACCAAAACAACTAAAAGTAAAAAAGTAAATAATAATATTTTGTCTTCAACTTCGTAATTCTAACTAAGAGGGCAAATTATATAGAAAATGAAAAGGAAATAATATTCATTGGTCATGGATTTAAAAATTCAAGAATGATACCATTCATGAAACCTAAATTATGAAATCACTAACTAATTAACAAAGTACTACTACCATTTGGATATGGAAAATTTTGTTTGAAATCTTTATTTTTGACAAAAAAATAAAAACAACACCAATTCTACCAAAAATAAAAAAAAATAACAATAGAATATGGATTCAACTTCTCCTTTAAAATTTGAAATTATTCAATTCAAAATGTATATGAAAAATAATTAAATTTGGTGTTTTATACTTTTGTATTGAATTTTTATTTTTATATTTTACTCACCAAATTCATTTTGCAATAGTGTAACATTGACAATATGTTAAGTTATATTTTGAATAAAAATAAAAAAAATTTGGACTCTCAGACCAATAGATGTGAAAAATGCTAATCACAATTACTACAAAAGGAAAATTACAACACACATAGAGCAGTTATATACGTTTATATATATGTAATTCTTATAAATGTATAAGAAAACTTTAGATTTTTTTATAACGTAATATATCTAGAATGAAAAACTTTGATATTACTTTATTCTGATTGGATGGGTAAAAGAAAAAGGGAGAAGTAGAGGAAGTGGGAATGGAGAAGGTTGGCCATGCAGGATAGAGGTTGGGGGCTATCCAAGTGTTTGGGAGAATGATAAGAGGAACGGGATAAAAAATTAAGTTATGAGAATAGGAAGTTAGAGGCAGAGATGAAGAGAATGGTGAGGAATTAAAGAATGATGAGAAAAGTCGAAAAAAGAAAGTGAATAACAAGATTGGGCGAAGAAAGGAGGGAAGAAATAAGGGAATTACGCGAATATGACAAAGATGGCAAAAAACGATAGGAAGGATGACATTGCGATAGGACCTGCGAAAGTCATAGGAGGCAGCGGATAGTCAGTTGGCAAATAAAAAAGGGCAGAAAGGGTAATAGTTTTTAATAATTTAAAAAATTGCTTTTGTATTTTACAAAGATTTTTTTGTAATCTATATTAAACTACATGAAAAACACTATTCTATAAAGCACTCAACAATTTTAAGGGTACAAGATGGGCGAAATTTTTTTTCTAAAATCGAGAAAAATGAATTAGTTATAATTTATGTTTTTATATTATAATTTTTGATATGCCAATATAACATGATATCTTTCGTCGGCTATTGATAAACAGGTTTTCAATTGCTCTATCATGTAAATTATTATAAATTAAATTATTTTATTCAAATTTTTATCTTATATTGATAGACAATAGGTAAAAAAAATTTGATTTTAATTTATTTAAGATGTTAAAATCAAGAAAGTCCATTTTGTGCTCACGAAGTAATTTTTTTGAACATGTTAAGCACAACTTCTTTGAAATTTGTAATCCTTTTCATATCCTCTATCAAGTACTTCAATGTATATGTATACATTTTTTTTGAATTAAAATATAAATCTGTGCATAACACGGATCAAAATTCTAGTATATGTATGAATTGGAGATTATTTTCCACTCTAGATTACTAGTTTTAACGAATAGTCCACACCTGTCCCATCGAAACTTCAAATCTTAAATCAGAAAAAAGACTGACATTGCATCGTTGTCCATTGCTGACTTGTCAATGTAACAGACCAAAAGTGTGTAATTCTTTCCGAGCCTGATTTTTGGCAGCCAAGACAAATTCTCTGAGGCTTAACAATATGAGAAGCGCTACTTGCTGTAAATTTTCATTGAAACATTATTGCTTAATATGCATTTACTTCTTCCAACGAATTTTTATTACCCCCTTCAATCTAATTGTCTAGTGAGCGTAACTTTCAACTCCCATTGAATCTCTTCTTATTAGAAATTCTAAAATCCGATCGACTCTAAATCATGGGAGAATGCCTTTAAAAAGAAATAAATATCGAAAAACTTGAAGAAAAATAAAGCAGTGCCCCAGGAAGGTTTGAGGAATAACTTTGTTACTATTACCCAATCACATGCTATGAAACAAATAGAAGGCTCTTATGCATGTCTGTATTGTGATTCAAGCAGTTGTTGAAATTTCAGCAATTTGGGTGATATTAAAAATTTGTGAGAGTTGAATACTTTCAGTGATTTAAGAATCGACCTTAATGTTCGTAAGAGATCAATTTATGTAAAACTTTGTGAGAGTTTTAATCACTCTCTATCTTTTTCATTTTTTTTAATCACTCTCTATCTTGTTAATCACTAAAGGAAATTTTAGTTAATGTAAACTTTTTTGTTTTTTACTAATTATATATATATTTTTTTGGATAATGGATAAAGGCTATAGAAGGTTTCCAGATTTTAACCATGACATGTTAACGTGGAATAAAATGGTGGCCCGTCAAGGACAGACGCAGTTTACAGTGACAGGAAAAATTTTAAATACATATGAAACTATAAATATCGAGTTTCTTTTATTGAATTGTGGATGAATATTACCTTTGCTTTGGCTTGTGCAGATAAGATTGTGACGTTTATCAATCTTTTTATTTGCATACAATTTCTCTTCGCTCAACACTAACCCTTGTGGAGTTGTAGTACTATAAAAGCAAGGGAGAATTGCGAGTTTGGTCCCTAATCTTTGGGGAATTGACTAAAATCTCACTTTTGTTTCAAATATTAAGTCTCTTATTATTCATCATTACAAATTTTGTTAGGATTTTGACCTATTCTTTGTTGTTCAAACCAATTTTTGTATATAACTGCTAGTGATGAAGTACATTATAAATGGTGCTAACTTTCAAAAATAAAAGTTCCAAATTAATTTTATTAGTGTAATAGAGAAGTTCTCTCCAACACAATAAAGAGGAATCTAGTCCCTAATTCAATCAATAGCCTTGGTGTAAGCACCTTTTTAAGAATTCACAAGTGCCATTCGAGAGCTAGTTATCAAGTTAGCTAAACACTAGTTACAACCATGTTGGGTTGGTTTGTGTTACATTAATTGAATTGTAAATTATTTTTTACCCCCCATTTGTTTCGCCTTCGACCACATAATCAGTCCACTAGTTATGTTTTAACATATAGTTATCCCCTGTAGTTTTAGATGTAAAATTGATTCGAAGCACATCTAGTAATATAACAAAAAAAAAAGCACATCTAGTAACGGCATTCGTTAAAATTTCAATTAAGTTCTTATTTAAATATGAAATATAACAAGATCCTAACCACTTTACCTAAAATCATAGGAAGATCATGTGGTCGAATGTGAAATCACTGTGGGTTGGTCGAATGTAAAATATAATGCCTCACGCACGTTTTTGAAACATGTTTGCATCAATTAATATGAGGGATAAATTCAGAAACCTCCCCTACCTCCCCTAAGGTTTCTGACAATATCACTACTTCCCTTGAGGTTTGTAAAATTACACAAACCTCCCCTAAGATTAATGTTTTAGTAACAAATTAATCCATATCACAAAAAGTAACATTTAAAAATACTTTAAGGAGAAAAATGAAACTTTTATCGCATAAATACCCCTTATACATGTATATAAGTTGTATTAGTAAAAGAATAAAAAAATTAAAAGTTAGAAATAATTAATACATACATTTCACTATTCAACACATTAGACAACACAAATAAACAATAAAACTATACTAATGATCATAAGATTCAGTAAAATAGACCGGTCATCACTTTTAACATTAGGTTTTACTATAATTCTTGTGATTATGAACAGAAAAAAAATTTAAATTTTGCCTTTTCCCTTATTTCTTCTTTATTTCCACGAAATTACTTTATAACTATTATAGTTTTAAGAGTTTCAAAAAAAAAATTTCCATGAACAATCTTCTTTTGCCATATGTTTTTTCTTTTACCAAAGCTCTTCTTCTCACATTGTGTATAACTAGATTTTAATCATTGTCAAGTTCTATCAATCACAAAATAGCACTATCTGGTATATCAATTGGCCTTATCTTATAATTTCAAGTCACTATTCATTATTAAAGAAATTTTCAACAATTATTTTCATTAATTAGTTACTTATAGTTAATTAGTGATCTAATTACTCAATCATTAGATATTTGTTTCTATAAGACATAATGCCTTAGGGTATATGAGTAATTTTTCCCATGTGATATAATTGGGCCCACCATTCTACTAAGGGAGGTAAGTGTAATTTTACAAATCTCAAGAGAGACCAGTGAAATCGTTAGAAACCTCAGGGAAGGTTTCTAAAATTATCCCTTAATATAATTGGAATTGCTTTTACGTCTTTTTTTGTTCACTTTTCATAAAATATAGAGAAATTGAATAATACTATTGAACAAAAGGGATTAAGTGGTATAATGTGAAACCACAAAGGGAGCATATAGAAATCTACCCATGATTAAATTTGGCGAAATCAGGAACTAGATTAATTGTGTCCAAATATAAGGGTCCAGATTGGTTCATCTTTCAAACTTTGGAACTACAATTTTTTTTTTTGGCATAAAATACACACTAAAGGGGACCATTTTTGCCCACCCCTCCAACATACATTGGTATCAAATTTGTAATTGTCTTTGTAAAAGTGTTTGGACTATGGTTTTCTATCAAAAAAAAATTTTTTTGAACACATTTTTCAATCATCCTTTTGCCTTACATATATCAAATTGCTATAATATATATATATATATTATAAAAATCATAAAAATATTAATCCAAACAGGACTGCCACACTTGCAATGAAGAAACAAAAGAGTATTTTGAGGAAAAAAAGGTGTGCATATATGTGACTAATTTCTCAATGGGTGGTTTTAAGGCAATACGTTCGAACTCTAAAAAGCCAATTTTTATTAACCTATTTTAGTCCTATTATTTATATTTATGAAAACAGAATAAATAAAACAACTCTTATGTTTCCTTCTTATTTTCTGGCTTTACTAATTTTAGTGCAATGTTACTACAAAATCTTACTACATGAGTGCTTCAAAGACAGCATAAAAGTTAAATCCTATCATCTTTGCTTAGAAAGAGTGGTTTTAACATCTTGGACCAATATTTGGCACTAAACTAAACAACATAATATACACAAAAAAAAGGACACAAAAGAACTTGCCTCTCCCTCAATCCCAATACTCAGTTTAATTTGTGAAATTCATGCTTAACCCTTTGTGAAATTTCCTTCTTCCCTTTCACCCTCCTAATCCAACCTAAATTTTATATCCAAACCGCCTCCCATGGAATCTGTTATAGCAAAATTCATAATGCCGGCTATGATGTTATTTTTGTAGTGGTTTATGAATTCGGCATGGAGGTTGTGGACCCATTCCATGGCAGGGCCACTCGAATGGCAGATCTCAGATGGGAACAAATTTAATAGTTCCCCTCGCTTGCACGCAACTGGGTTGCAGCCATGGCACTATTCCTCCCTCTTGGCATTGAATACTGAGCCTTTTCACGCATGATTTTGCTAAGTTCCCAACTTTACTTTGGTATTTTGATAAAGTTTAAAAATCAAAGGCGGTATAGGATACTGGGCATCAAAATTAATTCCTAAATCTAATACTGTGGTGATATTCAATGTTGGGCCTTGACATCACAGAATAGGTATTGCTTTTTCTTGCAATTTTCTACATTAGATTATTTCGGATAGCCCTTCCCAATGATGCGCTTGGGGTTATATATCCACAAAAATGCTATTTATCGAAAGTTTAGCTATGATCAACTTCTTTCTTTGGGTTGGTTGTAATGGATGCTGTTATTGGTTTTTGTCCAGCAACTAGAAATCAGTATTCATGATTTTTAGGGAAGGTGTGGTGTAATTGTAGGATTTTTCCATTATTAAATTCACTCTGTTTTTTAATATAAATAATAGGATTGCAAAATTATTGGTGACCATCAGTTCATCATTGCGGCTTTTGTGAGAGCTGTGCTTCCAAGATTCATGCATGAATAGAACAATTAGTTAAAGGGTCATATGATTTCATTAGACTCGACTGCTATACTTCTCATGCAATTTCCCATCGATGAAAATTAAGTGAACTTATACCAGTCGAGTTCAGTACCAACATGAGCTCAGTCGCAGCTTTATAATTGTTTTAAATTACAGCAATTTCGGATTTATTTAGGCACATTTTTGGCTTTTCTGTTGTTATGATGTTGCTGGAGTTTTTGAAGTTAGTTGATCATTGAACTTCAACAATGATAAGTTATCACTTAGGATAGCTCTGCATTCTCTTTTCCTCTTCTGTTTCTTATGGTATTAAGAGTTGAAAAAGCAGGGGCATTGTGTAAGTTGAGAGCTTTCATATCTGAATAAAAACAAAAGTAGAAAAAACATGGCCTTTGCATTGAGGAAAGCATCTGTGCTAGAAAGATTGGAAAGTACATAGCAATATCCATCTGCTATTGTATATTTTTTGACTGCCCAGCTTTATAATGATATACCCTCTGTATTGCTGAAGAAATATGATATATTCAGTTCAAGTTATTGCAAATTTGGAAAAAAAAATCATTGAACCAACTAGGTTTGCATATTATTTTTAGCTTTTAGCTCAGTAGTTAGCTTAGAAGAGAAAAGGTGATGAACTTTTGATATTGTTTGGATTTCAGAAAGAAGTCATTTAGGACATTAGAGATGTTCAATGCTCTACAACCACTGATTCAAATACAAACTTATAACTGCACAGCAGGTTTCCTCTTATTTGCTTATAGGGGTGGGCAAAATTATCTACTAATCCGACGAGGACTATTGCACACATACTTGTAGAGGAAGGAGGAAACTGCGGTGGGGACTATTGCACACATACATGTAAAGTTTGAAACGAAAAAGAATCAAGGCAAAGGAAATGGAAAAGTAGATTAAAATTTCCTTTTATAAATACTTCACTGGCAATTGAGTTGACAAATGTACCTATCTTCATTTTCATTATGTGAAGATGACTTTTTTTTGTGGAAATTTTATGGAGTTGTATGGTAAAATTTTTGTCCAATCAGCTCTAGAAAGCAGAATTTTGTGGATTCCAATCTAATTCGATTAAATTGCTGGCATTAACCAGTCAACGAAATCTGTGCTCAAGTGATTCAATTAGAGATCCAACCTGACCCAATGACTTGTTCAGCGAGATGACCAATTCGACCAATTGGCTGATCTGAGTTTAATAACTATGCTTCAAATCTCAAGAGAAAAGCTTCGTTTCTCAAGTATTGACAGCAAGTCTGCCGTTTATATGGCAACTCAAAAAATTTCCTTTCTCAACCAACTTGTACAATTAATTTATTCATGTATAAATTCTGGAAGTTTGAAATTTGAATTACAGTTACAAAATAAAAGAAAAATCCATAATATTGATTGTTAGTTTATGTTACAATATTTAAATTTTAATCATCAAATGGAGTTGCATCAGAATTTGATGAAACATTCTTCTACAAAATTAACTTGTGATCGATTTTAGCCATATCTTATAAGTGCATTACCTAAGTCCCGGATTCTTACGTGGGTTCTGTGATGGATATTTGGAATTTTTCTTCACTAAAAATTTACGTGCCTGCCGTATTACCTTCCTTTTAGAATTTACCAATCCAACGCCTGCTGTTAAATTTTTTTCCCACAATGAACTTCATGGACAGTTTTCAAATATCTCTAGGAATGTTAATTAAAATTAGAATTAATTACAAAAACTCCCTTTGAGATATAGCCAGTTAATTTTACAGTTTGTCCCCTAATATTGTTTTTCTTTACTTATTTTGCCTTCAAAATTTTTAGCCAACTCTAGGGGTATAATAGAAATATCAAACGAACAACAAAAGGTTTTATACATTAAGCTGTGCACCTTGGCTTCCTAAATGCTAATTTGCAACTAAATCACTTCTTAAACTATAAAACAACAACAAAAAATTACTCGGTCTCGAATCATTAAAAGGTTTTCATAATGAAAACGTATCCATTAAACGAACATAAAGAATTTGAAGAAAGAAAAACTTGAGCTGAAAATAAGGTTAAATAACTTCTTGTTAGTGCATGAATGTTTCTATGAATTGCAGGCATAAAAGAATATGAAGTTTCTTATGCTTAATCATCTTTATATGTAGGTTGTGATGACATATTTACACTTGAAAATATGTATCAGCATAATATGTGTGCTCCCAAAGTCAAGTATTTTCATTCAAAGACACTTATCCTTTATTTTTTTTGTTTGAGCTTGTTGGCTGACATCTATTTCGGTCGAACTTAATTTTTTTCATTCAGTTCTTTTCCATCTTAAACTTGAAATAGAAATTCCTTCGTGCATTGTAATAAAATTACTATGATGCTTTAAAAGCTGTATTTAAACAAAAATTTTATGAATTACTTAACAAAAGGAATTATTTTTTTCCTTTTACCAATTTATCTAGGGCTACATTCGTCTATCCCCCCCGAAAAATTGGATATCCAAATAGTAATTCTCTCGTAAAAATAAATCATGACATTTGCAAACAAAAAAAATTCGGAGTAATTCCTCAGTTGGTGTTTTTTTTACTTTTTTAGGCAAGAGGCTTGAAGTGCGTGTTTACAACACCAGATTTTGATGAATTATTCTGGTACTAGAACTTTTGTAGAGTATCATACAAAAGTAGAATGATCAAAACAACTTTCATGTTTATTTTTCCTTCGTCTTATTTTCGGTTTTTACTAGTTTTAGTACATTGTTACAACAAGAATCTTACTACATGAGTGCGTCAACAATAGCAATAAGAGTTAAATCCCAACATATGTGCTTAGAAAGGGTGAATTTTACCTCTTGGACCAATATTCGGCTCTAAACAACGTAGTGTATACACAAGCCAAAAAACCATAAACGACCAAAATGAACCTTCTTCTCCCTCAATCCCAAGTATCTCTTTAACTAGTCAATTTTATGTTTATGTGATTTCTTCCCATGTCATTTCAAATCATTTCGAAAAAAAATCTGAAACGCGAATCATGAAATATTAGTTTCAGTCCAACAGAACTAGAAGATTTTTTCTCATTCTTTTTTTGTTACTCTTTCATTTGTACATTAAATATACTTATTGAAATCAGATTGAGAGTGATTATAAGCCATATGAGTTTTTTTTTGGTCACTAATCAAGCAAAAAAATGAATAAATTCTCATCCAAATCAAATTCCAATGTACATTCCACTCAAATGCCTAGACCTGTTACATCATGACCTCAAATCATAAATGAGAAGCAAGACCTGGGTTTTCAATAGCTTTCCATTATTTTTTCCCATTGTTTACTTGTCAAATTCTTATCCAAATTACAAATTCTTATCGAAAAAAATGAATACATTCTCATCCAAATTATAAGCCTAGACCTGAGTTTTTATTTGTCACTAATCAAGCAAAAAAATGAATAAATTCTTATCCAAATCAAATTCCATTGTACATTCCACTCAAATGCCTAGGCCTGTTACATTATGACCTCAAATCATAAATGAGAAGCAAGACCTGGGTTTTGCAGTAGCTTTCCATTCTTTTTTCCCATTGTTTACTTGTCAATGTAACATCAAATCATAAATGAGAAGCAAGACTTGGGTTTTCAATAGCTTTCCATTTTTTTTTTCATTGTTTACTTGTCAATGGGCAGCAAAAGATCTCCGTTACAACTTTTTCTGTTATATTTTTATTATACTATCCATCTGAATGATGTGTGTTTCATGTAATAATAAGTAAAAATTTAAGTTCATGGAAAATTCAAGTAACATTCATGGACACTTGTCACTTTAAGAAGTTGTATAAAAAGTGTAACATGAAAAGGTGTAATATAAGATCTCAAGCCAAACAAGTTTAGCATAAGAAAAGTGTCAAAAGAGATGAAATAAGAAATAGAAGAAGTAATAAGATATAATTATGCATGAAAAAGTCAAAGCATTCCCATCAACTTTGTCTAATTTCACATATTTATCATAGTCCAGATCATGACTACGAATAAAATTCCACACGTAAAGACTTTAAACCAAATACTTCTCCAATTTGGTGAAGTCTCTTTCTTTGCGGAAAATTTGAGGTCTTGAGCATCTTGGTCCCTTTGTCTTTGCTGGAAAATTTGAGGTCCCGGTCCGTTGTCTATACGGCATCCCATTAGTCATTGATGTCATTAGGCTGGAGTATTAACTTGCGCACCTTTGCGTCCTAAATGCTAATATGCAACTAAATCACATTTCTTGAGCTTTAAAATAACAACAAAAATTATTCAGTCCCTTATTAAAAGGTTTTCATAGTGAATGTAACTATTTTCAAACGTTCCATTGAACAAATATGTAAAGAATTTGATGAAATAAGAAAAACTTAAGCAGAAAATATGGTCAAATAACTTACTGTTAGTGCATGAATGTTTCTATGAATTGCCAAGACCTAGAAAAAAAATGTAAAAGAATATGAAGTTTCTTATGTTTAAAACAATAGACCTTTAAGAGAATTTGTTTTCTAGAGGCATTCATCACTATCCTGTGCATTTGCACATTCCACAGTTAAAGTCTTCCATCTTTGCTGTAGAATTTGAAATCTTGGTATCTGGTTGCTGGGAAATAGACCTCTTGGTCTTTAGTCTGTACGAAATCCAATAAGCCCTCGATGTAATATGGAAAGGATTATAATGTCAATGGGTTCTCAGAATCGAAAAGTAACCGTATGATAATTAGTGTAAATAGAATAGTTGATGCGGTATTAAATTAGGAAGTACGTAAATTTTTGTTTTGAATTTATTGGACAAAAACTTTTCAAAACTAAAGCAAAATTATGATATTCCTTTACTTCATGAAATGAAAGTTATCTTCTTAGTTAGAACTTGCAATTACTCACAATGCTTATATGTGTTTATGTTGACATCATATGCATAAGTAATTTGGGCAGGAATTAGTTTTGTTCCTCCATCAAAGGAGTCAGAATTGAAGTCTAAAAGGTCATAAAAAATGTTTAAATTGAAAGTAATGCTTTAGATATTGTTAAGGTAACAAAAATTGTCCCCAAGACCTAATTTAGGATATTTAGTCAGTTGTCTATGAAATTCCTTATTTGACTCTTAAGTCATTCCTCTTCCCCTTTCATACTTCTTCCTTTTTCCCCTTTCGCCATTATAAGGCTTGGAGTTTTCCCTTGAACAAAAAAAGATTAACAAAAAAGAAAATTAGAAACTAATTTACTCACTCCTTTTAATCATTTCCAAATATTGTGTTGAATATCCAAAAATTTAACGACAAATAAGAAAGTACTTCAAAAATAGCTCTCCAAATTATAGATAGTTCATTAATTTTTATTCCCATAAACCAACCACATGATGAATCGCATTGAGGAAACAAGTGAGGAGAAGGAAGCTAAAAAAGAGATGAATCAATTTGAATTTGAAGAAGTCATAAGATATAATTATAATAACTCGGGATTTAGAATTTTTATACTCAAAATTTTCCTTTCCCACTCCTTAAATCTCGTCCTTCCCTTACTATATATGCGTATTCTACACGTAAAGAGTTTAAATCAAATACTTCTCCGGTTTAGTGAAGTCTCTTTATTTGCTAGAAAATTTGACATCTTGAGGTCTGGGTCCTTTTGTGTCTGCTGGAAAATTTGAGGCCTTGGTCCTTTGTCAAAACAGTACCCTACTAGCCTCAAAAATATTAAGTTGTGCAAATAAATGAACAAATGAATAGTTCAACTTTAGAATAATAACAAGATTACTCGGCCCCTCATTTAAAGATTTTTATAATAAACGTAATTATCTTCAAACTTTTCATTGGGCGAACATTCATAAAATATGAAGAAAGGAGGAAAAGTTAGTCAAAAAATAAGGTCAAATTACTTTTTATTAGTATATGAAGGATTCTTCGAATTGCAGAAGTAAGGTAGATCAGAAAGAAAAATATTTTGTTTCTTATGTTTAATCTACTTTGCACAAAGGATGTGATGATATATTTATGCCTAAGGTACATATCAGCATTATATGTGCTTCCAAAATCAAGTGTTTTCAGCACTTTCCACTGCTCTTGTGCTTGTGTGCACTGAAATCTATTTCTTTCAATTTTATTTTCCATTTCAGTATTTTTTCCATCTTAAACTTGAAATGGAAGTTTCTGCATTGCAAAAAAAAAAAAAAATTACTACGATTCTTAGAAAACATTGTGCAGACTGAAATTTCTTCTTACTGTTCTTTGTGGATCTTTCTCTTGTACATTAAATATACATATTAAAAGAGTGAATGGCCCAAAAGGTCACTAAACTATTAAAAATGGTATCCTTTGGTCACTAAACTTTTTTTGTGGCCAAAAAGGTCACTAAACTCGCAAAAACTCTCCAGCGTAGTCATTTTACCGAATTTCAACGGTTTCTCATCCGGTGGCATGGGCAACGTGGAATGGAGGAATATAGTCAAAGGGCAAAAATGTCCAAAAGATTATTGAAACAGGTGAAGCCATAGATTGTCTCGTTCTCAAACCACTTTTGAACCCCTAGATTGACTTCGTCTTCTCCGGCGATAAAAATAGAGACTGTAATTTAAAATGAGAAAGAGGGAATGATTAAAGGCAGTGGCAATAATTATAGAGTATTATCGCTGACTTGAAGAGAAGGGGATGGGGATGGGGAATGGTGGTGGTGTGAATAATTGTTGTTCTGCACTCCCTCCTCCCCCTACCATTGAGTAGAAACTGGTACGCACACAAATCAGAGAGAGAGGTAAGGCCCTGAGATTCTTCTTTTACCTTTACCTTTTAGGCTTTATTCATTTTCTTTTCTCTGAGAAGAATGGGATAGCATAGCACTCCCTTCAACGACTGCCCTCGGCAGCCCACTGGTGACGGGTGAGAGCACACGGCTGCGGAAATACAAAAAAAAAAAAGTATCATTCTTTTCTTTTCTTTTTCTGTAAAAGAAAAAAACATTTTTCTGGGTAAATATATATGTAGTGGAGTCACTCTTCTTTCTTTTTTTTTTTTTGGCCGGGTGTAGTCATTAGAACTACCAAGACTCTTTCCAGCTCAGCTAGGTGGCCGGCGAAGGAAATCGAAGACTAAGCAAATAATGGGTATGGCTCGAAAGACCACGTTGAGAAAGCAGTGATGAAACTTGTGGGCTCAAAGGGGTCATCGTCGTCGGAGTTGGATGTGGGGTTGGGGTTAGTGGTGGGACGGATAGGGAGAGTGGGGAGGTCGGAAGTGACGAGACAAAGAGGAGAGTGAATCTCGGTCACAGCTAGTAAACTTCTGCACTGGGTCAAATTGGAAAGTGAAGTGTTCACAGCCAGTAAACTTCACCGGAGAAGACGAAGTGAATGTCGGTTGATTGGTCAACTTTGGGAACGAAACAGTCTGTGAGTTCACTTGCCCCAATAATCTTTTGGACATTTTTGCCCATATCAGAATATTTATTCAATTCAAGACCCTTGTAACCGGATGAGAAACCGCTGAAATTCGGTAAAATGACTCCGCTGAAAAATTTTTGCAAGTTTAGTGATCTTTTCGGCCATAAAAAAAGTTTGGTGACCAAAGGATGCCATTTTTAATAGTTTAGTGACCTTTTGAGCCATTCACTCATATTAAAATCAGACTGAGACTTTTTATTTGTCGCTACTCAGATTCCAATCAATGCCTAGACCTGTTACATCATGGCCTAAAATCATAAATGAGAAATCAAACTTGAGTTTTCAATGGTTTTCCATTGTTGACTTGTCAGTGTAACCGAGCAAAAGTGAATTATTCTTTCCAAAGATTCTTTTCAAAGTCTCTCTGACGCTTCAATCAGATATTTCTTTACTTCGGTGAAGTGTTATGTCTTTGCTTGAAAATTTGAGGAGGCAGCATCCCGTCAGCCGCCAATCTGAAAGAGTACCAATTATTTCTAGTGTATTTTTGGCTTCTTTACAACAATTTTAATATGATTTTCTTCACTAGCACGTAGGTGTTTCCCTGACGTCTTCTTCTTTGTTTTTTTTTTAAAGACACGTATATATATTTGATAAACTTTGACGGCTTTCATCTATACCGAAAAGTTTCAATAAACTATTTTCAATGACAGTCTTATATGTAGATTTAAATCAACAGAATTATTAAGTTTCTTATGTTTAATCGTCTTTATATGTAGGTTATGTTGATGTATTTACCCTTGAAAATATGCATCAGCATCAGTGACGAATTCAAAAGTTTAGTGGGAACGAATCATCAATGATATTATAGCAAATAGAGCATATTAAAAGCAAAATGAAAGCACAATAGATTATAAATAGAAGCAAGAAATTTTAAAAAAAAATAAAACAATGTATTTGGAAATTCTGTGAAAATTAGAAGTCTTGGTTACTCATCAAAACATTTTCCAAGGTTATAGCACCAAATTTTCTGGGCAGAAAAAACTCAGAATTTCCAAAATAACTCATATTCTTACCGAAAATATAAAAATCCACAATTTGCTTGTCTCTGTTTCACAGAAAACATATAGAATTAAGCAACATACAGCTCAATAGAAAGATAATTACTTAGTAGAAAAATATAAACAATCCAAACAAATTAAAAAAAAAAAAAAGAAGAAGAAAAGAAAAGAGCATATATACTATCAAAGCAGATGCCCTACCCGTACATCTAAGAATCTAAATCAGTAGACAAATTGATGATAAACATGCATGCATGTGCTATTTAACTAAAAGTAACAATAGTGAAAGGGGAGTCTACCGCAGATCTTGATTGGTGCTTCAAGCTCCAAGAGATTAGGCTGTTGAAGGAAGATTTCCCGGGAAGCGTTGCAGAGAGACCGGATCTCCGCCTCGGAGAGCTGGACTTGGCGCAACGTCCGCGCGTGCCGGAACTCCAACAACTGGTTGATTATGTCATCAAGTACCGCAGGCTCAATTCCCTGCCCATTCGCAGCGGCCATCCCTACAAATATCGGTTCTCTAACTACTCCTCTCTCTCCAATTTACAGCCAACCTAACCAAACCCGGGAGTGTTTTGAAGCTATGATTGTCAGATTCCACGTAATGGTTTCTATTATACATTTGACGACAATACGAAATAACATTTGCACCGCGTCCTCTTGATATGAACAAAAGAAAAAGTCAATATTACGTAAAATGCATATCAAACTGTAAACTGGAAATGAACATCTTTATTGGGAGAAGTTCAGTTTTCTGATCCAGTATTAGGCCCAACTGTTTTGATCAAAATAAATTTGGTCTCCAAAATTTCTCCTTTTTTTTTTTTGTCAAATTTAGGACAATAGACAATAATTCAATAATTCTCATGGTCAAAATCAATTTACCTTCAGCCAACAGTTTTTACTTCGCATTTTTTTTGGTCCCCACTATCTAGAGTTTGAATTGTTATAGTTTCTTAAGTTTTAAGTAATATTATTAAGAGTTTTAGATAAAAAGATAAATGAATTAGATCAAAATTGTCTTAAGACGTGTATTACAAAGCATTTTCAATATTATGTTTTGACTCTTAGGTTGTTAAAAATTATTAATATACCTCAAATATTTCATACTTTATAAATGTTATCCTAAATTTTGGTGCTATTTTTCAATTAAATCCATAATTTTAATTCTAAACTTGCTAATATTCATTAAATAATATAAATTGCTATTTGATTGTTCTAATTTCTTTATAATTGTTAAGTATATACAGTCATGAATCATCAACTAAAATGGTTTCTTACACACATGATTGCTTTTGCACCTTGAATAAAGTAAGGCATATGGTTCCAGCTAAAAGTTGTTTATTCATGTGAAATCAAATAGATAAAAGGGACAGTAAAATTAAAACTCACGGATATACTTTTTCTGGGCTCAATTGCCCAAGTATAGCAATCACAGCAAAAAACAAGATGATATTCTACCATCCTACCTAATCTCTCGCTATGTATAGTTTTCCATAAATTCCTTCTCTAATTCCAGTTCCATTTATCAAAGTAAGTGACAAATCAAAAGAGACATTTTTGAATAAAGACATATCAAAAGCTTCAAATAACATGATGGATCTCTTTTTTGGGTTTGTGTGAAAGAGGCCAAGAGAAAGGTTGGCAATTAATATTAAAACGAAGATGATGGAGGAGGAGGACGAGCCATTGTGAAAGTTGAGAGGAAGAGAAATTGTAAAAAAAAAAAAAAAAATTCAGCATGGATTAGGTATTTTTGAAACTATTTTTCATAAATGATGGCTACGAAAAAATATTACTGTAATTGTTTGTTGCAGTGTTATTAAAATTTTAAATATTGTTGGTGTATTTTTTAAAAATTAAAAAAAATTACACACCCATCACCCCTTCCCTCCTTCTCTCTTTTTCCTCTCTCTTTCTTCCATTTCTTCCTCCTCCCTCCTCTTTCCTTCTCCTTCCTCCTTCCTCTTCCCTTCTTCCTTCCCCTCCCCTTCCCTCCATTCACCCTAGACTCCTTCCCCCTTTTGCGATGAGAGGTTCCAATCACAACCAGCCCCCTAGTTGTGGCCAGATCTGGCAAGATATGGTCACTATCGAAGGTGGTGACCCTTCTATAAGGGAGGGAGAAGGTTTTGCGAGTGAGGGAGAAGGGAGGGGAGGGGAGGAAGGGGGTGGTAACCGGGATTGATAGTAGTGGTGGGGTTGGATAGTAGTGAATACTAGTAGATTTTATTTTATTTTTATTTTTGTAGTTGTATTTGAGAATATATATATATATATATATATATATATATATATATATATATGAGTTAGGTGTTTTTAGAATTATTTTTGGAATGTTTTACTATAGTATTGTAGCTGAAAAACAAGTTCGTGAAAAACAATCCAATCCAAGTGGAGATATCCTGAGGGGAGAGAGTGGTTGGCAACCTACAAGAGGGGAAGTTGTTGGAACTTGGAATCTGTTCACAGACCATTCGCTTTAGTTTACTCACTAAAATTTTTGTTCAAATACTATTATAATTAATTAATTAAATGATTGAAAGATTATCCAACACTTTTTTTAAGAAAATTAATTAGCATAAGAGATTCACAAATTCCTTCAAATATATTTAAACTGTAAATCATCTATCTTAATTGCTAACAACAATAAAGAAGACTAATAACCAAAAAAATGAAAGAAAAAATGAAGCACAAAATGAAACTTGTAATTGCCAAGAAAACAATAAAAGAACAAAACGAAAAATGGTATTGATAAATCGTGCTTCTGTAATAGTTATTTTGCCCCTAAAACTATAAGCATGCGTGATCCCGCCATATTTTTAGTGCAAAAAGTTTTCTGAAATGGGTTTTGAGATTAAAATGGTGTAATTTGTGTATGTGAGGGACGAATTTGTATCATTTTATAAGTGAGTGAGTAAATAACTATAAATGCAACATGTAAAGGGCTATTTGTATAGTTTTTTCTTAATTTAATTAAGTTTTGAAAAGTTTACCACTTCAGTATTTTTTTTTAGTTTGAAACAAAACAAAAAAAAAGATATTTGGCGTTGATTTGGTAACAAATTATTCTAACTTTTATGGAAAACAGCTTTAAAAGTTCTTGTTTAACAAATTTCTTAAAAACAATTAAATTTTTTTAAGGTGCCCATTTTATCATTTTTTGAAAAAAAGCTCATAATCCATTGTCATAATCTGCATTAATAGCAGAAGATATATCAAACTAACATCCAGTGAGAATAGATATACAAAATTAGGAATATATCTGAAAATTAAAAGATACCACCACGAAATAACCCAAAATGTTTTTATATTAGATGAATCACTACTGCAGCACCATTCTATCCATGGCAGTATTCTGCGCCTGTCTTGAACTGTCAGATTTGATGTTAAACAAACTTGGCCCATAGAGAAAGTTAGATTTGACATAATAGATTTGAGAATTTTAGATCTGACAAAACAAATTTTAGAAATTTCAGATCTAATAAGAAAAGTATAAAAAAATGCAGAACTTTCAAAAAAGAAATCTAAGGAGAGAACAAAACTCCTATTAAAAGAATTTAGGAGAGATAAAACTATCACTAAGAAATTTAGGAGAGAGAGAACACTTCTATTAAACAAAACTTAAGAAAAGCTGCTATTTAAACAAAATAAGAAAAGAAGAAAGAAATTAGAGGGATGGCCCTCCTCCCCTGTGGGAGGAAGAAAGTTGGCTGCAAGAGGAAAGGGTTGGAGAAAAGGCAGGGGAGATGCTTTGATTCAGTTCAGTTTTTTGATCCAGTATTGGGACCATGTGCCAAAGTGGTCATAAATATTTTGTTGGTCACTACTCAAGCTAGAAATAAATAAATTCTTGGGTTATTATCATTTTATCCCCTTAAACTATATCACTACTATCAGTTTACCCTCTTACATCTTTGGATCTATCAGCGAATAACTTCGCTACCTTCCTCCCAAGCCAATTATCCACTTTAACTGCCCTAATTTCACTTTATCTTGGCTACAATCACTTTCAAGGCTCTATCCCAAGCTCTATTGCCAACATTTCCAACCTTCATTATCTTGATCTGTCTTATAACAATCTTAGCTCCTCAAGCTCTTTACCAAGTGAAGTATTCACATCAAAGGACTTGATTACACTTGATATAAGTGGTAATCACTTAAATGGTCAAATTCCAAGCACAGTTGGCAACTGTACCAAGCTAAAATACCTTTTCCTAAATCATAATGCTCTATCTGGTTCAATTCCATCAAATTTAGGAAGATGTACCAAGCTAGAATACCTTGACCTAAATGATAATGCTATATCTAGTTCAATTCCATCAAATTTAGGAAAACTGTCATCCTTGGAGTGCTGGGATGTATCTCACAACAAACTCACTGGAACTCTTCCTGAAAGTCTTGGGCAGCTTTCCAAACTTAAAGAGCTTCGTATTTACGACAATTTAATGGAAGGCATTGTGAGTGAGAGTCACTTCGACAATCTGACAGCTTTAAGGAATTTTGATGCATTTGGAAATTCCTTGACCTTAAAAGTAAGTGCAAGTTGGACTCCTCGTGTCCAATTTGAAACACTTCAACTGCGTTCGTGGAAGTTGGGTCCCCAATTTCCTACATGGATCCGATCACAAAAATTCCTTCAGGATTTGAACTTGTCCTTCACATGAATTTCAGATACCATTCCACCTTGGTTATTCAATTCATCATTGGGATCTATAGACCTTTCTCACAATCAACTCCATGGTAAGAGCTCAAATATCTCTGAAATTGTTAAAGGTTAATATGTGCATTATAGTCAAACATATTCAATGGCCCACAGCCACAACTAATTTTTCATTATTTGACATATTTAGACCTTTCTCATAATTTGTTTTCAGGAGGTATCCCTCCCGTTTTGTGTGAAGTGAAGAATGAAATACAAGTTCTTGAATATCTTTGGTATCTGGATCTTGGGGAGAATTCTCTATCAGGAGAAATTCCTGACTGTTGGATGAATTACCCATACTTGAATCACATCAACCTCAACAGCAATAACTTCACTGGAAACATTCCAAGGTCATTGTTTCATTTGGAAGATCTGGATTATTTAGGTTTGAGTAATAACAGTCTCACTGGTCCGATAACATTTGACTTTGTAAATCTTGAATAAATAAGTTTGGAATTCGGAACCCTAGAAGAGACTTGTGGAGCCATTTGATGTTTGAGCCTATGGGTAAAAATAAGATCGATATCAAAAGTGACTTTGTGTACTGTTAGGTCATGCTACAATCCCAAATATTTCATATAATTTTTAACAGTGGTTAATGGATTCACCATTCTGGGTGTGTGTGTTTATTATTTACTGTTGAAAGACAAGCAAGACCAGAGAGGTGTACTGGTGTGTGGTGAGTTCTTCGTCAAGGCTCTTAAAGCCTCCCCACTTCCCTTTCTCCCCATAAGCTTGTTCCCACATCGGTGGTGATAAGTATGTGTGTGTAGGGTTTAAGGTCCATAGAATTTACCTAGAAGTCAGCAATTGCCTTTTGGATAAACTTGTGGAGCTACCTTAGATTCTGGGTGTGTGTGTTTATTATTTACTGTTGAAAGTTAATGGATTCACCAGTGTTTTGAAGCTATGACTATTAGATTCCACCTAATGGTTATTATTATCTACTTGATAACAATAGAAGATGACGTTCCTTTTTTTGATATAAATGAAAGAAAACGCATATCAAACTGTAAACTTGAAATGAACTTCTCCCAATAAATGCTTGGATGGATATTTTGAGGTTAGTATCCATTGTAGTTGTACAAAGTAGTCTTCTCGTTCTTATGAGCTTGTTTAAACATCAACCTGTTCCTAAAACTTTCCTAAACTGTATAAAAGATTCTTCGATTAATAAATCACTCAAAAAACTTAAAAAGGTTTTTAAAACCTATCAAGAAAATAATGAATATAATGTCTCTACAAAAATGCACCAAAGAGTTCCGAGATTTTCTTTCTAGGAAAAATCAAATCACCACTCAAATACCAATGACCACAATATTTAAAATGGCTGAAGAAATTTAAATTTCAAAACTCAAAAACAAATCCTAATTTTATAAGGCAAGACTCAAAAACATGCTAGAATCCTAATATATATTGGACTTTTTTTCCATTACTTTTTCACATGTATAATTAAAAAAGAACACAATCATGAATAATCAACTAAAAAGATTTCTTGCACACATGATTGCTTTTTCACCTTGAATAAAGTAAGGCTTATTGTTCCAGTAAAAGTTGTTTTTCATGCCAAATCAAATGGATTAAAGGGACAGTAAAATTAAAATTCCTTCTCTAATTCCAATTCCATTTATCAAAGTAAGCGACAAATCAAAGAGAACTTGGAATCTGTTCACAGACCATTCGCTTTAGTTTACTCACTAAAAATTTTGTCCAAATACTATTATAATTAACTAATTAAATGATTGAAAGATTATCCAACACTTTTTAAAGAAAATTAATTAGCATAAGAGATTCACAAATTACTTCAAAGATATTTAAACTGAAAATCATCTATCTTAATTGCTGACAACAATAAAGAAGACTTATTACAAAAAAAAAAATGAAGCACATTGATCACCAATAAAACTTGTAATTGCCAGGAAAACAATAAAAGAACAAAATGAAAAATGGTATTGATAAATCGTGCTTGTGTAATAGTTATTTTGCCCCTAAAACTATAAGCATGTGTGATCACGCCATATTTTTAGTGCAAAAATTTTTCTGAGTGCAAAAAGTTTTCTAAAATGGGTTTTGAGACTAAAATGGAGTAATTTGTATATGTGAAGGATGAATTTGTATCATTTTATAAGTGAATGAGTAAATAAATATAAATGCAATACGTAAAGGGCTATTTGTATAGTTTTTTCTTAATTTAATTAAGCTTTGAAAAGTTTACCACTTTCAGTTTTTTTTTTTAGTTTGAAACAAAACAAAAAAAAGGAGGGAAAATGATCGGTTTTAAAACAAAAATATTCTTTTCGTCGCTCACTTTTAAAATGAAGCAATTTCGTCCTTGACATTTAAAAACTGAAATCATTGCATCCCTGAACCCAAATTTCAATCTGAATCAAACCACCAATCAACCTGATTACAAATTTTGGGGGTGTAATTGGTAGATCACTTGGTTAACTCAACTTGATATTCATGTGAAATTTAATGAACCTACAAAGAAAAAATAAAAAATTATAACATTAAAAAGAAAGATTAATCTTTTCTACGTTATCATTGTATACACTGACGGCACCAAATTTTATATTTATGATACACATTTAGATTCGCAAGCGGATATACTAACGGTGCATGAAAAGATTTATCAAAAAAAAAATTCTACTATTCCAAGACAAAGAATGGCCTTTTATGTTATAATTTTTATTGTTTTGGTTTAATAAATGTCATGTGAATATGATGAAGTTGACCAAATGATCTATCAATTCTATTTTCGAAATTTATTACTAGGTTATTGGATGGTTTGATTCAGATTGAAAATTAGGTTCAGGGATGTAATAACTTTAATTTTTAAGTGTCACGGACGAATTTGCTTCATTTTAAAAGTGAGGGACGAAAAGAATATTTTTGTGAAATGTGAGGGATAAAACAGGTCATTTTCCCAAAAAAGAAAGATATTTGGTGTTGATTTGGTAACAAATTATTCTAACTTTTATGGAAAACAGCTTTAAAAGTTCTTGTTTAACAAATTTCTTAAAAACAATTAAAATTTTTTAAGGTGCCCATTTTACCATTTTTTTTAAAAAAATTCATAATCCATTGCCATAATCTGCATTAATAGCAGGAGATATATCAAACTAACACGCAGTAAGAATAATAGATCTGATACAATAGATATAAAAATTTAGGACTAGATCTGAAAATTAAAAGATACCACCACGAAATAACCCAAAATGTTTTTATATCAGATGAATCACTACTGCAGCACCATTCTATGCATGGCAGTATTCTGCGCCTGTCTTGAACTGTCAGATTTGATGTTAAACAAACTTGGCCCATAGAGAAAGTTAGATTTGAGAATTTTAGATTTGACAAAACAAATTTTAGAAATTTCAGATCTAATAAGAAAGGTATAAAAAAATTCAAAACTTTCAAAAAGAAATATAAGGAGAGAACAAAACTCCTATCACTAAGAAGTTTAGGAGGGAGAGAACACTTCTATTAAACAAAGCTTAAGAAAAGCTGCTATTTAAACAAAATAAGAAAAGAAGAAAGAAATTAGAGGGATGGCCCTCCTCCCCTGTCGGAGGAAGAAAGTTGGCTGCACGAGGAAAGGGTTGGAGAAAAGGCAGGGGAGATGCTTGATCCAGTTCAGTTTTTTGATCCAGTACTGGGCCCATGTGCCGAAGTGGTCATAAATATTTTGATCAAAATAAATTTGCTCTCCAAATGATTACAGTCCTGCCATTTGTCACCTGGTGGATAATAGCGAGGGCATGCTTTAATTTCGAGCTGGTTTAATAATTTTCCTATCCGTACATTGATGTCCTTTTTTTTTACCACTGCAGGGAATAAGGACTTAACTAGCACAAGGCCTTTTTTTATTTTATTTTGTCCTAAACTAAAAGAAATTGCACTATGTATAATTTTTTTTTATTTTCCAATTTGATGGAATCATAAGAAGCATAATTAGCAGATAATTAAGTGAAAAGGAATTGAATTTATATTTCTTAGCACTAGCTATACATTAATAGGTCCGGATGCGTGAAAATTAATTTCATTTTAAATTTTATATACGTGACATGCATTCAAACCTATTATTAGTTTATAAAATATTAAACTAAAATAGTTTACCGTATGAAAAAAGTTTACCGTATACATTTGTCACCTGGTGGATAATAGCGAGGGCTGGTTTAATAAATTTCCTATACATTGATGCCCTTTTTTACTCAACTAGCACAAGGTCTTTTTTTATTTTATTTTGTCCTAAACTAAAAGAAATTGCACTATGTATAATTTTTTTAAATTTCATTAATTTCATTTTAAATTTTATACATGTGACATGCATTCAAACCTATTATTAGTTTATAAAATATTAAACTAAAATAGTTTACCGTATGAAAAATGTTATGTTAATCACATTAGTCATGAATTATATCAACCTCTGTTCTCTAATAAAGTCTTCATCGTCTTATAAAATAAGTCCCTGCAAAAATAATACAAACGTTGACCCTGTAACAAATGAGTCATACTATTGTTAAATGTGATAACTATAGAGATCACGGCAGCATTGATCAAAGTCCTGAAGCAGTTAAAAAATGGTTCAAAGAGCTTCGACATGCAAAGGAGTTGACAGAGCTTCACTTCTATGTTCATGACAGGGTAATTGCAGAGAGCAATAAATAATAGGTGGTTCTAGGGCTTTTCGATTGGCCCGTGGAATAGTTACAGCAATAATCTATACTTACAATGATACCACCCAGAATGAAATTATCGACTTCCACGTCCTCATTATTGGCCTTGATTTGAAGCCATTTGTTGCTCGTACTCTTCTTGTGGTTTTCTTTGTTGTATAACAAAGATTTCATGTTAAGGATACAATCCTCGGATGATACAATTTCCACACTTAAATCCATAGAAATACAAGTTTTCTCACTTAACTACAAAATGCAAAATTCTACTAGAATCCTAACTATTTAGTTCCTATAATGACTAAAACACGCTAAAAACTAAGTAATAAAACGATAAGAGATATAAAATATACACCTATCAACCATTATAATATTAAAAATTTTGTTTTAGTTCAACTCTTAAAGTGATTAAATAGAGTGGCATCACTATTTAACGAAATCTTAGATAAATTACTTTTTGCCTCTTTGTAGTTTGGTGTTTTACCATATAACCTTTTGTTATGGGCTGCCTCGCTTGAAGCCAATAAGAGTGCGAACCGTAAAGCTAATAACTCGGTAAGAGTCGCTCCACCAAGTAACCGAGTAGTATGTTTTTGACGACCCCACCTCTCCCTAGGACGTATTCAAGAGTTTGGCGGACCGCATGTCCAACTCTCGTCAGGACTCATTCACTAACATTTCCAAATCAATAACACTAAAATCCATAATATAACATTTACATGTCACAAATCATCCCAATATTCAAGCCAAAGAACAATCCAAAGAAAAAGAGTTTAAAAAATTAGTATCATACTACAGTGTCGGCCAAATACAAGTTCAAGATATCCTATTACAAACCATTACTATTCTTGTCTCTCTCATCCTTGCACCCTGTTAAGGAAGACAAATAATGAGATGAGTTAAAAGCCTATTGAGGTTCCAAGAACACATGTAATTAAATTGGCAAGATATCAATCATATATCTCAAAATCTTAAAGTGAAGAAAGTAAGAAATAATAAGTGAAATCATTAATAGTTCATATATTCAAATAAACAATTTAACCGATAAGAAAAAGATACGGTACTGATATAGTGGCTCCTGCCAGGATCTGGACAGAGTACCCAGGATTCAAACGTTGATACAACTGATACGGTAGCTCCTGCCAGATTCCAAGCGTAGCACTTAGTCCTGTATAATATTTCACGTGCAGCCAGTCTAGCAATAGCGTTTTTCGAGTCTGTTGACACTCTATCAACCTTTGAAATATAATAATATCCGTAAATCACTGTTTTACTCTAATCTCTGTCCACCGTTCAATCCGCTACCGGGCCCGAATACCAAACAGTAACAGTGATGGTAATACTCGAGTATACCGATTTCAGTGGACCATATCCAGTGGATCAACAGTAATCAGTGGAGAATCAGTATTCAGTGGAATAAACAGTATACAGTATCCATAGCTCGCTAATCTCCTCGATCAAGCCCTTGTTGGATCGATTCGACCAACTAACCAGTAGAGTTTGGGATCCCAAGCAGTGAGTATAGTCGATGAGATAATATCTCCAACCGACTTTCAAGTCATGCACACTTATATCAATTCACTTGCAAACAGTTCACTTATAAATAGGATATCAAGAGTTTAGTTAAGTTAGATCAAGTAGGATAAAGTACACACTTGTCTATGCAATAATAAGCCAATTCAAGCAACAAGTAGCATAGAACATGCAGTTGGAATACTCACCAATTGATCACAACCTTTTTACTTCAAACCATGGTTCTTTCACTTGGTCACTCTCGAGTCTTGTGGTCATATAAGCTATCAAGAGTCTAGCCATTTCATGACAATATCAATGCAAACTATGAATTTCGAAGTTTCACTTAGCCAATAAAGCAATTTACAAGTTTAACTCCCATATAACTTTCAAAAGCGTGCAGTTTTCTTGTTCAAATCCAAAGGAGAAACTTCATGCATGATTGGTCAATGTGGCAAGCATGATACAGTGCAAGAACATGTCGCTTATAGCCAAGACTTGTGAAGAAAACGGAACAAGAAAATCAAAGTTCAAAGTTAGTTCAAGTAATTAGATTAATAACTACCTTCTTACCTAGCCATACTCAAGTACAATTTAAAAAATGCCACATTATTCCAAGCCACAACATTTTAAGGAAATTACTTCCAAGTCAACTAAGTAATCTCACCCCAAATCATATAGTTTCCAGTTCAATTCAAGGGCAAAATTCATCTATATTTTAGGTCAATGATTCAAGTAAAAGATAGTGCGAAAATATCTCCTTTCCATCCATGAATTTGAGTTTAAAACTGTTCAAAATAGTTTGGTTGTAAGGCGGGAAATTCAACACTTGAAACAAGAAAAAATGAGGTTGTTACCTCCTAAAACCTATCATTTTTTCAACTCTCATGCTAGGATTATGGTATAATCAAGCATTTAGGGCATGAGCAAGATAATTTCACCATACAAAATCAAGAGAACAGCTCAACAGAATTGTTGTCTCTGTCTCTCTCAACCAACTTTGAACAAATTTCCAACTTTGGTAACATTCTTTGAAAAGGTATAACTTGAGTTTCGTAAGTCAAAAAATCACAAAATTTACACCGGTGGAAAATAGACTCGAAATATTAATAGGTTTAGAAGACACTTCATGAAATTCAACTCATAGATTCATCAAATATTAGGTTATAAATCACTACTATCACAAGTGCAAAAGCAGAATAGTCATGATTTTCAAGAAAATTTGCAAATTTTTTGGTCTTTATAGAAATTGAACCTAACCTTGAATTTTATGCCATTGAAATTTCTATGAGTCTAGTTTCAAACGCAACAAACGGAAGTCAATTTTGACATTTCTATATAAAGTTATAAACAATTTTCCAAAGCTAACAGAGCTTCCTGTGAAAATTTTCAGATTGCTAATAATGTAAGAAAATGCAACTTTCACTAACAAAACCTCACTCCGTTGACTCAAGTTCAACATACACTTATAGTATAAAATCTTATAGAGTGTTTTGAGTAAAATTGAACTTAAAATCATCATAAAAGTTTGGAATTCAAGGCTAAAAATTAAACCCCTGTTCTCGGCCAGCTTGCTCATGATTTCTCAATTATTTTTCCAAACATTCCTTCAACTAATTTCCCAAAATTTCAAGCAAACCTAGCTAACGCATCCAAAAAAGTTTATTACCAACACAACCCTAGGTATCTATAGTCAAAATCTTAACAAGAAAGCTATCATAAGTGCATCCAAACCCCAAGAATTCAAGTATAAAGTTCAAGGTTCACTGACTTGAAATAACTTCAAGATTCACTATAAGTTTCACCACAAAATTCACAAGATTCACTTGTCTAACACTTAAGACAAAGAAAGAAGGATGATCTAGTACTTTTACCTCTTTTTCTTTCCAAACCAAGATGAAACTCAATCCACAATCCACCAACTCTTCTTCCCTTCCAAGCTCAAGCCAAGTTTGATGGACAAACCAAGTTCTCTCCTTTTTTTTCCCACAAAACCTAAGCAAAATGGAAGCTAGATTGGATGAACTTTTCCTTTCTTTTTTTCTCCCTCAAGGTTCGCCCCCCTCTCTCTCTCTTTTCTCTTGTGCTTTTCCTCCAAATTCATAATTTAACTTCATGGCAAAACAACTCTAATCAAGGCCACAAGTTATAAGATATAAGGGATACTTGTTCGACGCTACAAAAGCTAACCAAATTTGACATATACCCAGCTCATATTTAACCATACCAAAGTTGGAAATTTGAACCTTAAGCTAAAATTTACAAAACAAAAACTGAAAATTCCTATAGTGAAGCCAAAAATGCATATACAAGCTGGAAAATCCTCATGGCAGGACTAAAAGGACATAGCAAAGCTGGAAATAACATTTCAAGGCTGGAAACTCTCAATCAAAGCTGGAAATTGTAAACTACTTCACAAAACTATGAAATTCTCCATGAAACCTACCATAATCAAGTTATAAATCCATTCAAATGCAAGATAAAAGAGAAAAGATAGTTTCTTGACATGAATACCTGCAAACCCTAAGGAGAAATGCAAACAAGAGCTTTCTTTTCCCCCAAATCACTCCACACAAGCTTCCCTCCTTCCTTGATGCAAATTCCTACAGATTGGATTAGGGTTTTAGGTTGGATTTCCCATAAAATCAAGCAAGATTTCAAGGTAAATTTTGAAGGTTTCTTTCTCGCTTTTCTATCTATAATTTCGGCCAAAGGGGAGGAGAAACGAAAGGTTTTTTGTGGTGAAATGGAAGCTTAATCCAAGATAAATATATGACTAGTCTTAGTCAAAGCCTTGGTTTAAAGTTGAACGGATGATTATCACTTGTCAAGAAAGTAACTCAAGTCTATCTCTTTGTCTCTCTTGTGTATCTAATAACCAATCTATCTTGTGTTCCTTTAATTCACTCTTAACACTTCCAATCACATAATTCCTTTAGTATCACACCTATTCTCGTCCACCAAATTTGTTACACATATCTCATTAGTCAGTTACACTAGTTTAATGTACTCCGAAACTTAATATGCACCAAATTATAAAAGGGAAAAGATAGAAATCTTGATTCAACCATTAAAGTCACCATGAAATTAAGGCAAGTAAACTACGATAAAAGAAAATATAAATTAATTTTTTTAAAAAAATAAGAAAAAATATAAAATAATTTTCGAATTCTCACAACGTTGCAATCACACTTAAAGGATATAGCAAAGTAAATGCAATAAATGCTTTAGAGGCATAGTGGAATAAAAGAAAGTAGTACTTGTATTGAGAACAAAAAAAAATTACAATAGTTCTCAATTAGAAAGCAACAACCGAATGTGTATAAGTACTATTGCCCAAAAGTAACACCTAATAGAAAAATTAGGACTAGTAGTAGAATTGCATTAGACTACCTATCTACATATGTACAACAAGACTAAAGGGAAATGGAAATTGAGATGGACTAGTAAGTAAGAATTATATGTCTGGACTCTCTAATTTAGTGATCATCATCGTGCCAAGGCCCAAAGGTTGACATCCATCTCCCATGTAGTGGCTGCATGCATTGAGCGGGCGTGTGGCTTGCAGTGTGTTGGTCCCTGAGCTGTGCTGTTTGTCACGAGGTAGTGCGGATGCAAAGCGTGTAACACCTCCTCCCCATGGTTTAAAAACTAATATGTAATCCTCTTGTAGATTGGATTGAAGTATCACCATTAGTTTTTTTTCATTAAAACTAATGGCCCATAGTAAAAAGTCAAATTCAAACTAATAAATTGATAAATTTATCTTTTTATTATTCTTTTTTTCATCCAAACATAAAAAAGAAGAAATTGAAATAAAAATATAAATAAGAATTAGAAAATATCATTAAAAATTTGGTTTAAAACCTCTAACGATACTAGTATAAAAAAATTAGGTATTTTTGTTTCTTGTTTATTTTTTTAATATTTTTCTTCCATCTTTTTGGTTTCTTATTTATTTATTTTTTATTTCCCTTTTATCTCTTTTGTACATGGAGAAAATTAAGATGTTATGGGCCAAAGTATAGGTTTTAAGATTGTCTCTTCTCTTCCAAAAAAAAAAAAAAAAAGAGAGAAGGAAAAGAAAAAAGATAAAAAATGGTAGTGAAAGGATGAATTTATCAATTTATTAGTATGACTTTGACTTTTTACTATTGACTGTTAGTTTTAACCAAAAAACTAATAATGATATTTTTACCCAAATCTTGAGGGGGTTATATCTAGGTTTTTAAACCATAGAAGAGTTATATAATAAAGTACCAAACTCTACGGCATAAAAGGTAATTTAACTGAAAATCTTCTACAATCATAACTTGTGATTTAATACCATACTTTATAGCTAAAACTAATTCTATACGATCTTATAATAGAAGAAAACTGCACCAAAAAAAAAGGTAGATCAAATTGAGATATAAAATATATAGCATAATAAGCATGACCGAGTCAAAGCAATACATATTTTCTCCCATTTCACTTGTGCCGCGCCCGGGCTGCTGAAGCATTAACGGAAGTTATTTACAAGGGGCCATCTGTTACTTGGTCAAACTTCAAGTTTAATTGGTAGTTTGGCCATACCTCAGGGGAAGTAATTTTTTCCTTCTGTAGGTGGGAAATCTAAATCTTGCTATTTACAATCACTTCTCTTTTACTATCCAATCCAACCCTCCCCTTCCCTTCCCCCCACCTGATTAACTTATGCATTTGTTGATCTACAAATAATGGGAAGATAAATTTGCTGTCTAATTTTCTTAGATTTTGTTATATCCTAAACGTGGTTTGCCGGAATCCAAAAGCACGCCATATTCATGATGGGTACAAATAAAATCTTAATGTGTTTTATGATTCAAAATCCTCCGGCTCTGAGCAAAATCCTCCGGCTCTGAGCAAAATTCTCCTACGCTCCGAAACTGATGCACAAAATTCACAATCTCGAACAAATTCTGGTACTGGAAAAAAAAAGAACAAATTCTGATAAGAAATAGTAAGAAATATTTCATATTCTGCTCTTCGGTTACTTCATGTTAGCCATCAGATTGTTCCTCAAGTCAGGTGTCGTACATGCTGTATGTGATTAATTAGTATTCACTTGGAAAAGGCATTAAGAACATATATATATATATATATATATATATCTCTTTTTAATTTGAGTCTTCTAACGCAATTATAGCTAACAAATTTTTTTTTTTTAAAAAAAAGAGCACAATTGATTAATTAACAATATGTTAAAAGCCAGCATAATTGGGATTACAACAACACAGTGGAATATATTTTTGGGACTTCTAAGTATTTGATAACAAGCCTATGCACTTTGACATTTCTGGTGTGGTTTTAATTTATCAATCGGAAAAAGGCAGAAATATTGAACTAGATATAAAGAGGTGATCATTGCACTCAAGAAATTGTACCCAAAAAATTTTATCTCTTTAAACGACGAAAAAGAACCTTCCTCCACCTCAATCCCAAGTATCTCTTTAACTTGTCAATTTTATGTTTATGTGATTTCCCTCCTAGGTTGTTTCAAATCATTTCACTGTAAATCTGAAACACGAATCATGAAACAATTATGAACCTGTTTAAAAAATATGAACCTGAAAAGGTAAACGGAACAAGATGATTTTTTCTTATTCTTCTTTGTTGCTCTTTTATTTGTACATTAAATCTACTTATTGAAATCAGACCAAGAGTGATTAAAAGCCATATGAGTTTTTATTTGTCACCAATCCAGCTGGAAATGAATGAATTCTTATCCAAATCAAATTCCAATGTGCATTCCACTCAAATGCATGGACCTGTTACATCGTGACCTCAAATAATAAATGAGAAGCAAGACCTGGGTGGTTTTCAATAGCTTTCCATTTGTTTTCCATCGTTTACTCTGTCACTGTAGCAGAGCAAAAGTGAATTATTCTAAGTCAAAGTCAAAGTCAAAGTCTCTCTGGCCCAAAAAACAAAAGGGCCCAAGGTCTCTAGGGCGGATTTCTCCGAGGCTTCGACATTAATGAGTTGTCATACCCCACGGTTTGCCAGAAAATGGGGGAAAAAAATGGCATTTTATTTAGGTTTGTCGAAGAAAAATAGGTTGTGCAAAATTAAAAGTATAAACATAATTCATTTGAGGGGGGAGATGGTAAAGTGTTACCACCTAGTAGGTCAAGGGGGGCAAAGTGTTATTTAAGATCTATTTATGAAAATGATCAAAGTAGAATGGCATCAATATTTAATGAAACATCTTCCACAATTTTGACTTGTGAAAATAAGGTTAAAACTAAACATCTTGTTGTATTATACTGTGGTCTATTTCGTGAATCGGTTATTAGCATTCTCCAATTCTGCTAAACCTTTAATTTTTTTCTCTCAAACAAATATTACGTAGCATAAATACTCAAACAAAAAGTAGATAAATCAATTTTCTTCTCACGGAGACGAAATAATACACACACACCCAACTAATTAATATTTGACTGAAGGTTAAAGCTAAGAGGACCGAAACGGTAACGGTAACCTAAGAGGGACTCACAAAACTTACCTATCCAGCCAATTGATTAGATAAATCAATTTGAGATAGAAAAAGTAGGTGATAGCACAAAGCAGTTATGACCAAGTCAATGCAATACAATCAGCCTATTATCGGCACAGTAACCGAGGGCGGAGCCATATATTCTTGAGGTGGGCAAGTGCCCCAGCCTCACAAGTTTTATATAATAGGCCCCTTGCACTTTATAATATATTTTACAATATTTTTTTTGTTTTGCACCTTATTTGCCCCTCCTCAACTTTGTAAAATCCCTTCCATAACTACATTATCCCCTTCAAAATTTTAAAATATTCACTCCTCTATCTAAATTTCCTTTTTAAATTTTATAGAGTTCTTTTCTCCACAGAAAATCTTCGGTCTTTGCTGTAGAAGTTGAAATCTTGGAAATAGCTTCTTGGTCTTTAGTCTGTACGAAATCCAATAAGCCCTCGATGTAATAGGGGAAGGATTATAATGTCAATATTTACTGCTCTAATTTTAATTTCCACCCTAGATGCTAATTTGCAGAATCGAAAAGTAACCGTATGATAATTAGTGTAAATAGAATACTTGATGTGGTGTTAAATTTGGAAATACGTAATTTTTGGTTTTGAATTTATTGGAGAAAAACTTTCCAAAACTAACGTAAAATTATGATATTCCTTTACTTCATGAAATGAAAGTTATCTTATTAGTTAGAAATTGCAATCACTTACAATGCTTATAAGTTTGACATATTTGTCACAGTTCTGATCGTGACTACGAATAAAATTTGCATGTATTCCACACGTAAAGACTTTAAATGAAATACTTCTCCCGTTTGGTGATGTCTCTCTCTTTGCTGGAAAATTTGAGGCCTTGGTCCTTTGTCAATACGGTATCCTATTAGCCATCAATTTGATTAGGGGAATGACATAGCGTAAATATCACTGACTTTTTTTTTTCTAGCCTGAAAATATTAAGTTGTGCACCTTTGCAACCTAAATCCTAAGTTGCAAATAAATGAACAAATGAATAGTTTTCAACTTTAGAGTAATAACAAAATTACTCGGCCCCTCATTCAAAGATTTTCATAATTAACGTAATTATCTTCAAACTTTTCATTGGACGAACATTTATAAAATATGAAGAAATGAGGAAAAGTTAGTCAAAAAATATGGTCAAATTACTTTTTATTAGTATATGAAGGATTCTACGAATTGCAGACGTAAGGTAGATCAGAAAGAAAAACATTTTGTTTACTCTACTTTGCATATACGATGTGATGATATATTTATGCCTAAGGCACATATCAGCATTATATGTGCTTCAAAAGTCAAGTATTTTCACTACTACTTTCCACTGCTTTTGTGCTTCCATGCACTGAAATCTATTTCTTTCAATTTTATTTTCCGTTTCAGTATTTTTCCATCTTAACCTTGAAATGGAAGTTTCTGCGTTGTAAAAAAAATATATATATATTTACTACGATTCTTAGAGAGCATTGTGCAGACTAAAATTTTCTTCTTTTTTTTTTCATTTTACTTAAGAAAAAAGAATTATTATTTAAATCATCAAGGGCCAAATTTTTTCGCCTTCCAAACTTTGATTGCCAAATTTGCTTTGTCTAACGTCTATGCAAAAGAGACCATATTGGTCTCCATCCCTCGAACATTGGGTATCCAAATCGGAATTTTCTCGTAAAAGTAAATCGCAATAATTGCAATAATAAAAAATAAATATTCTGAGGGAAAAAATCTCAACGGGTGGTTTTTGAATTTTTTGGCAAGAGGCTTAAAGTCTATGCTTAAGTGATGAGATTCCGTTAAATTGTTTTGGTATTACTACTTGTATTAAAGAATAATTACAAAAATAGAATAATCAAAGCAACTTTAATGTTTCTTTTTTTTTTTCATATTTTCTGGCTTTACTAATTTTACTGCATTGTGCAACAAAAAAAAAATCTTACTAAATGAGTGCTTTAGTGATAGCAATAAGAGTTAAATCCACATAATAAGAGCTTAAAAAGAGCGATTTTAACCTCTGGGGCCAATTTCTAGCTCTAAACCACATAATAAAAAAGGAACAATTATTGGAGAAAATTTGAAGTGCCAACCATGAAACATTAGTTTCAATCTGATACTGTTCTTACTGTGGTGCATGAGAACAAGATGATTAATTAAACAAAACTTTGAATTTGAGAAGTTGAATGAGAACAAAAAGATCTCTTCTTACTGTTCTTTGTGGATATTTCTCTTGTACATTAAATATACATAATAAAATCACACTGAGACTAGTTAAAAGTCATACGAGTTTTTATTTGTGGCTACTCAGGCCAAAAATGAATACATTCTTATCCCAATCAGATTCCAATCAAAATTCCACTCAAATTAATGCCTAGACCTATTACATCATGGCCTAAAATCATAAATGAGAAATCAAACTTGACTTTTCAATGGTTTTCCATTGTTGACTTGTCAATGTAACCGAGCGATTCTTTTCAAAGTCTCTCTGAGGCTTCAATCAGATATTTCTTTACTTCGGTGAAAATTTGAGGAGACAGCATCCCGTCAGCCGCCATTGTGAAAGAGTACCAATGTATTTTTGGCTTCTTTACAACAATTTTGATATGATTTTCTTCACTAGCATGTAGGTGTTTCCCTGACGTCTTCTTCTTTGTATTTTTTTTTTCAAAAGACATATATATATTTGATAACCTTTGACGGCTTTCGGTTTCATCTATACTGAAAAGTTTCAATAAACTATTTTCAATGACTTGTATAACAATCTTATATGTAGATTTAAATCAACAGAATTATTAAGTTTCTCATGTTTAATCGTCTTTATATGTAGGTTATGTTGATGTATTTACCCTTGAAAATATGCATCAGCATTAGTGACGAATTCAAAAGTTTAGTGGGAACGAATCATCAATGATATTATAGCAAATAGAGCATATTAAAAGCAAAATGAAAGCACAATAGATTATAATTAGAAGCAAGAAATTTAAAAAAAAAAATAAAAACAATGTGAAAATTAGACTCTATACCTTTCTATTTACTGTCAGCGTAAGGCATTCAAAATCGTAGTTGAAACTTCTTTAATTTGTCCTATGTAACATATTACCTTAGTTGCTACTGTAAAATTATAGTTATCAAAGAAACTAAGAGTTGGTTTGTTATAAGAAACTTGGAGAAAAGAAAATTTATATTTTTGTAATTGTTATTCAAAAATAATGCTAACTGTATAATAATGTAGATATTAATGGTATCCTTTTATAAGGAAACTAATTGTTAGTTTGATATATGACACTTTATCAAAAGAAATTACACAAAGTAACGAAAAGAATAATTTTGTTTAGGGGGATAATATAATAAAATTTTTGTTACAACTAAAATTATAGGGAGAATTTTAAAATTTTTAAAACTTTTGGAGGGCCTGTCCACCCTATGCCCGCCTCTGATAAATTATTTTGATACTACAATTTGTATTAAAGCATAGGTACAAAAGTGGGACAATCAAAACAACTTTCATTTTGGATAATGTGTTGTTTAAAATATTATTTGGAATAATTACTGTAGCACTTTTTGTGATATGATATATGTGAGATAAAAAGGTGATTGAAAATATAAAAAAGTGAGTTGAAAAATGTGTTTATGATGCAAGCGAAAAATTTTTAAAGTGATAGTCTATTACCCGCACCGACAATAAGTTTTTCAGTCCAGTACAAAATATTTTCAAAGTGATAGTTGGTCCCCCTGCCCGCCAGCTCTTTGGCTCTGCCATTGACAGTAACTCTCGATGCCGAAGCACTGTCCCAAAAAATAAGACAAAACAACAATGAACGAGTCACAGCAGTAACAATAATAAGTAACAATTCAAGTTATTTAAAATCTCCGTAATCATGGGACACTTGTCACTTTAAGAAGTTGTATAATAAAGTGTAACATGAAAAAGTGTAATATAAGATCTCAAGCCAAACAAGTTTAGCATAAGAAAAGTTTCAAAAGAAATGAAATAAGAAATGGAAGAAGTAATCAGATATAATTATGCATGAAAAAGTCAAAGCATTTCCACGTCTAATTTCACATATTTGTCACAGTTCAGATCATGATTACGAATAAAATTTGCACGTATTCCACACGTAAAGACTTTAAACCAAATACTTCTCCATTTTGGTGAAGTCTCTTTCTTTGCTGGAAAATGTGAGGTCTCGAGGGTCTTGGTTAGGGATGGCAATGGGGGCACCCGCCCCGCGGGGGGCTCACGGGGCGGGGGTTGGGGCGGGGGGTGGGGCGGGGGCGGGGGGGAATTTTTTCCCCCCGCTTAGAAACGGGGCGGGGGGCGGGGAGTATACCCCCGCCCCATCCCCCGCCCCGCCACCCGCAAAACAAAAAAAAAATGTATATATATATGTAAGTTAATTAGTTATAAACTTATGATAATGATATTATTAGTTAGATGTATTATATAATGTATATTAGTTTATGTAATATAATTGATATTATCAATTATATGAATAATTATACATGTCTACTAATAGAATTTATTAATTAGTTATACTAAATGTACTAATACATTTATACTAAATTTCTAATTACATTTAATAGAATAACACTTTTTTCTCAAAAAAAAGCACAAACACAATGATGAATTAGTGATTGCATTTGTACTAAAAGTGAAAATTTGACTATTTTAGTTATATTTATTTCATCATATTGGATTGTATTCAAATAACTTCTGTTTGATTGTTTTTATGAGTTTCAATTATAAAATTATAATGAATAATAATTTGGTGATGTGTTGATATTTTAGTACTTGATTATTTATTAAAATTTAATTATAATAAAATTATATAATAAAATTTTATTAACCCCGCGGATGCCCCCGCGGGGGAAGCGGGGGAAGGCGGGGCGGGGGCGGGGCGGGGGGAGCAGGAGGCGGGGGACGGGGGGAACTAATAGGCAACGGGGCGGGGGACGGGGGAGGGGTCCCCCGCCCCAACCCCGCCGGCAACCTCCCCCGCCCCGTTGCCATCCCTAGTCTTGGTCCGTTGTCTACACGGCATCCCATTAGTCATTGTAAAAGAATATGAAGTTTCTTATGTTTAAAACAATAGACCTCTATGCGAATTTGTTTTCTAGAGGCATTCATCACTATCCTGTGCATTTGCACATTCCACACGTAAAGTCTTCCGTCTTTGCCGTAGAATTTGAAATCTTGGTGTCTCGTTGCTGGGAAATAGACCTCTTGGTCTTTAATCGGTACGAAATCCAATAAGCCCTCGATGTAATAGGGGAAGGATTATAATGTCAATATTTACTGCTCTAATTTTAATTTCCACCCTAGATGCTAATTTGCAGAATCGAAAAGTAACCGTATGATAATTAGTGTAAATAGAATACTTGATGTGGTGTTAAATTTGGAAATACGTAATTTTTGGTTTTGAATTTATTGGAGAAAAACTTTCCAAAACTAACGTAAAATTATGATATTCCTTTACTTCATGAAATGAAAGTTATCTTATTAGTTAGAAATTGCAATCACTTACAATGCTTATAAGTTTGACATATTTGTCACAGTTCTGATCGTAACCATCATCTGATTATTAGTCTCTTATCCTTGTACTCTGATGTTTCAACACCTTTATGATTTAGGGTAAGTTTTTATCCATAGATTTAAAGCTTTGAACCATAGATCTAAAGCTTTGAAAGGAGGGAGCTGCCGCGCTGGGGAAGAAAGAAAACAGAAAAGGAAAAGAAAGAGAAGCTGAATACATACCTGCAAAATCTGGGTTTTGACCGTTGGAACTTGGATGAAATGAAGTCGGGCCAATAAGGATTTGGGAATTAGGTAAACTGATAGAGAAAGTGAGAAACAGTCAAACAGTTTAATTGATATAGGGGTATTTTTATAATTTTGTATTTACTCGAGTCTATCGAACGGCTCGTCGAACTATCGAGCCTATGAAACAAAGACCCGTGCTCGACTCGTTTGTATTAAAGAGCAGCTCGAGCTCGGTCAATACGAGCTCGAGTTGAGATTTGATCCGAGCTACTCGCGAGCGGCTCACAAGCAACTCGGGTCGTCTGCAGGCCTAGGAAGGACACAGTGTAAATATCGCTGATTATTGTTTCTAGCCTAAAAATATTAAGTTGTGCACCTTGCAACCTAAATCCCAATTTGCAAATAAATGAACAAATGAATAATTCAACAACTTTATAATAATAACAAAATTACTCGGCCCCTCATTCAAAGATTTTCATAATAAACGTAATTATCTTCAAACTTTTCATTGGACGAACATTTATAAAACATGAAGAAATGAGGAAAAGTGGTCAAAAAATAAAGTCAAATTACTTTTTATTAGTATATGAAGGATTCTACGAATTGCAGAAGTAAGGTAGATCAGACAGAAAAATTTTTTGTTTCTTATGTTTAATCTGCTTTGCACATAGGATGTGATGATATATTTATGTCTAAGGTATTTTCAGCACTTTCCTCTGCTTTTGTGCATGTGTGCACTGAAATCTATTTCTTTCAATTTTATTTTCCATTTCAGTATTTTTTCCATCTTAAACTTGAAATGGAAGTTTCTGCATTGCAAAAAAAAAAAAAAAATTACCACGATTCTTAGAAAACATTGTGGAGACTTAAATTTTCTTTTTTTTTTTTTAATTTTACTTAAGAAAAAGAATTATTATTTGAATCAAATTTTTTCACCTTCCAAACTTTGATTGCTAAATTTGTTTTGTCTAACTTGTATGCAAAAGAGACCATTGTGGTCTCCATCCCCCGAACATTGGGTATCCAAATTGGAATTTTCTCGTAGAAGTAAATCGCAATAATAAAAAATAATATTCTGAGGGTAAAAAACAGTGTGCTTATATTAAAGAATTGTTTTGGTATTGCAACTTGTATTAAAGAATAATTACAAAAGTAGAATAATCAAAGCAACTTTAATGTTTCTTTTTTTTTCATATTTTCTGGCTTTACTAATTTTACTAAATGAGTGCTTTAGGGATAGCATATGAGCTTAAAAAGAGTGATTTTAACCTCTGGGGCCAATTTCGAGCTCTAAACATTAGTCTCAATCCGACACTGTTCTTACTGTGGTGCATGAGAACAAGATGATTAATTAAACAAAACTTTGAATTTGAGAAGTTGAATGAGAACAAAAAGATCTCTTCTTACTGTTCTTAATGTGTTTATTAAATATACATATTAAAATCAGACAGCCGCCCCTACAATTTGATAAATTATTTTGATACTACAATTTGTATTAAAGCATAGGTACAAAAGAGCTTTCATGTTCCTTTTTCTCCTTATTTTCTGGCTTTACTAATTTTAGTGCATTGTTACCACAAAAATATTAATCCTAATATATGTGCTTAGAACGAGTGAATTTATCTCTCGTAGCAATATCTGGCTTTGAACAGCATAATTTACACAAAAACTATAAAAAAAATCCAAAAAAAGGACAAAAGAAGAACTTACCTCTCCCCCAATCCAAAAAGTTCATTTTATGTTTATGTAATTTTCTTCGTAAATTGTTTCAAATCATTTCTGAGGTTAAAATTTCTCAATAACGAATAAATTCTTTTCGAAATCAGATTCCAATCTAAATTCCACTCAGATGTTTAGGCCTACCACATCATCACCCCAAATCATAAATGAGATACAAGACCTGAGTCTTCCAAGCCTGATATTGATAGCCACGTCAACTGCCAAAGTCGCTTTGAGTTTGAGGCTTCAATAATTTAATTTGACGGCCACTGCCAGCTCTATATATCTATCTGCAACCTAGCCGAAGTACTGCAGTGTATTTCTTCCGACATTTCACGTGACCATGGGTGGATCAACCCATTTCTCTGTTTTCTTACTCGTCGCAATAATTTTACTCTGTTCTTCCAGCAAAACTGTAAATGCAACTTGCTATGCAAGTGAGAAACAAGCTCTTATGGACTTCAAGAAAGACTTGAAAGATCCCTCTGGTAGACTCTCGTCTTGGATTCACGACGTTGATTGCTGCAAATGGGAAGGAGTTGTTTGTAGCAAGCGAAGTGGCCGCGTGATTCAACTTCTCCTTCAGGGTCCTGATCCTGAAATTCATGTCGTTGGTGATGAGGTGGTGTTTGTTTATCCTATGTCACCATTAAGCGGTAAAATCAGTCATTCGTTAAAAAACTTGACTCACTTGCGTTACCTTGATCTAAGTCAAAATAATTTCAGTGGAATTCCAATTCCCAGTTTTTTTGGGTCTCTCAGAAGTCTGAGGTACCTGAATTTATCTAGAGCTGGATTTCAAGGAATGGTTCCCTATCAACTTGGAAACCTATCAAGTTTACGCACTTTAAGCATAGGAGAAGTGTTTCTGCCGTCCGATCTCCGAGCTGACAACTTGCAATGGTTGGCTGGTCTCTCTAATCTGGAGCACCTAGACATGAGTGGCGTGAACCTTAGTACGGCGTCTAATTGGCTAGAGGTGATTAACACGATCCCTTCCTTGGTAGAGATACATCTGTCCTCTTGTCAACTTGATTTGATTTCTCATCATCTTGGCAGAGATACATTTGTCTTCCATGCCAACTTTTCTTCTCTTACTGTCCTAGATCTTTCTAGAAATTTTTTTGGACACGTCATCCCTAGATGGATTTTCGGTCTTACTGCCCTTGCTTCTCTTCATTTAAGTGATAACTCGATTGAAGGCCCATTGCCCAGAGGTCCTTGGAACTTGACTTCCCTCCAACACTTGGATTTTTCTTTCAACTATCTGAATGGTGCACTACCAAACGAGCTTATTCATCTTAACAATCTCATTTCTCTCAACCTTGGGAGGAATCAATTAGAAGGCTTCTTGGAAGGAATTTGGAATTGGAGTTCCCTTGCATCTTTGGATCTATCAATGAATCACTTCGCTACCTTCCTCCCAAGCCAATTATCCACTTTAACTGCCCTAATTTCACTTGATCTTCACGGCAATCACTTTCGAGGTTCTATCCCAAGCTCTATTGCCAGCATTTCCAACCTTCAACATCTTGATCTGTCTTATAACAACCTTAGCTCCTCTTTACCAAGTGAAGTATTCACATTGAAGGACTTGATTTCACTTGATACAAGCAATAATCACTTAAATGGTCCAATTCCAAGCACAGTTGGCAACTGTACCCAGCTAAAATACCTTTTGCTAAATAGTAATGCTCTATCTGGTTCAATTCCACCAAGTTTAGGAAGATGTACCCAGCTCAAAGAACTTTCGCTAAGTGATAATGCTCTATCTGGTTCAATTCCACCAAGTTTAGGAAGATGTACCCAGCTCAAAGAATTTTCGCTAAGTGATAATGCTCTATCTGGTTCAATTCCACCAAGTTTAGGAAGATGTACCCAGCTCAAAGAACTTTCGCTACGTAATAATTCTCTATCTGGTTCAATTCCATCAAATTTAGGAAAACTGTCATCCTTGGAGTTCTGGGATGTATCTCACAACAAACTCACTGGAACTCTTCCTGAAAGTCTTGGGCAGCTTTCCAAACTTGAAGAGCTTCGTATTTACGACAATTTAATGGAAGGCATTGTGAGTGAGAGTCACTTAGACAATCTGACAGCTTTAAGGTATTTTTATGCATCTGAAAACTCTTTGACCTTAAAAGTAAGTGCAAGTTGGACTCCTCGTGCCCAATTTGAAACACTTGCGTTGAGTTCGTGGAAGCTGGGTCCCCAATTTCTTACATGGATCCGATCACAAAAATTCCTTCAGTATTTGAACTTGTCATTCACGGGAATTTTAGATACCATTCCACCTTGGTTTTTCAACTCATCATTGGATACCGTAGACCTTTCTCACAATCAAATCCACGGTAAGAATTCAAATATCTCTGAAGTTGTTAAGGGTTTATATGTGCATTATAGTCGAGCACGTTCAATGGCTATTCCCTCTTGATTATTCAACCCATTATTGGTCCATGTGGAACTTTCTCACAATTAATTTTATGGTAAAAGTTCAAATATCTCTAAAACTGTTAAAAGGTTTATATGCACACAACAATCAAACACATTCAATTTGCCTACACACCCAATTAATTTATCATTGATTGACATATTTAGAACTTAATTTCCAACTATTTATTTTCAGGAGGCATCTCTCACGTTTTGTGTGAAGTGAAGAATGAAAATCATGATCTTTTGTATCTGGATCTTCGGGAGAATTCTCTATCAGGAGAAATTCCTGACTGTTGGATGAATTACCCAGGCTTGTTTCACATCAACCTCAACAGCAATAACTTCACCGGAAGCATTCCAAGGTCATTGTTTCATTTGGAAGGTCTGGACCATTTAGGCTTGGGTAACAACAGTCTCACTGGTCCGATAACCTTTGACTTTGTAAATCATGAATAAATATGTGGAGGCATTTGATGTTTGATCCTATGGGTAAAAATAAGATAGACATCAAAAGTGACTTTGTGGGCTGTTGGCTATGTAGAAAATGTTGTAATTTTTAACCGTAATGGATGATGCACCAGTGTTTTGAAGTTATGACTGTTAGATTCCACCTAATGGTCATTGTTATGTACTTGATAACAATAGGAAATGACGTTTGTACCCCTCCTCTTGATGTAATTATGAAAATGGAAGAAAAGTCAATATTACCTAAAATGCATATCAAACTGTAAACTTAGAATTACTAAAGTCAATGAGAAATGAACATCTTAGTATTGGGCCCATGTGCTAAAGTGGTCATAAATGTTTTGGTCAAAATAAATTTGGTCACGAAAATTTCTCCTTTTTCTTCAAATTTAGGACAATGGATGAAAATTCAATAATTCTCATAGTCAAAATCAATTTATCTTTATCCAACAGTTTGACTTTGCATTTTTGTCCCCATTATATATTTAGACTGAGAAGGCAGAGGATGTGCTCAATTTTTCCATTTTATGGACATATTATTATTATATGAACAGAAAACTCACACAATTTACTCACATTTGTGTCAGTTGCATTATAATTATCTACCACACTCCTAATTTGCAATATATGGATCCCATTTCTTCAAGTTTTACTTCCACAACCAATCCAAAAATTAGATTCCAAAAAATGATAAAGAAAATATCTTAGAATTAGAATTCAATCATTTTCTTACAAGTGCAATTCAATCATTCAAAAGGAAGAAAATCCCTCGTCTCCCTTAACAAAATTTTACAACGGAATAATAACCAATAAAACTATTATTTTTCAAAAAAAAAAAAAAGAATAAAAAAAGCATAAAAAACTAGCCGTTACGAGAAAACATCAACCAAACCCCACCGCCGCAGCTCTTTTAACGTTCAAAATGTTTTTTGGATTCTTATGTAAAACTCAGACAAACTCTCACATTTATAAACATCTCTTCACCCATTCTTTTTCTGCATCAGTCCAATCTCTCTGTCACTTTTTCTCTCTAAGCAAGATTCAATAATTCATCATCATCATCAGAAGAAGGGGGCAGCCCTTTAATTCTCACTAGCCTCTTCTTCTTCTTTGACGAGATTTCTCGAAATTCCGGTTTGATTTGGTCAGAATTTTTGGAACCCTTTATATTGATTATTGTTTAAGCGTTGAGAGGTCGAATTTTTTGAGGTGTGAATAGTAAGGAATCAAGGAAGAAGGGATGACTACCACAATGAACAGCGAAAGCAGCAATAACAGCAACACCCCGGCGGCTGGTCCGGTGATGACGTCATCCAAGCAGCCAGTGCAATCGGCAAAGAACGTTGATACTCAATCTGTTCTCAAGAGGTACATTTTTTTTTGAAAATATTTTTTAGGGTTTTTATTTTTCGAATACGTGTGTAAAGAAATTTTGAATTTCTTGATTTGGGATATTAGGGTTTTGATCCCCTTTGTTTCTCTTAGAGTTAATTTAGGGGATTTAGTGTCTGAATTTGTGGTTTCTGTTTCGATTTGATTTCTGGACACGGTTATTAGGTGAAAGAAATAAAACGTATGACATATTTCTAAATGTGTTTTCTTGGTCCTATGTGAGTCTATTAATTTAGCTTGCGTTATTTGGAGGATTTTTACTTTCTAATGTCTGATTTTGATTTAGCTAAGATCCTCAATTTTTGATATCAAACTCATATCCTGTTTGTTGTTTTATTACTGTGACCTTTTCAATTCTGAAATCTAAAGCCTAACTAGTCTTGTTGGTTATGAAAAATTGTCAATTTGATGTCTTAAAATGGGCAGAATACGTCCAAGAAAGTGTTTTTATGTATAAAGAAGTTGTTTATGTAACTGATGTTTGAACTTTTTTTCCTCGTTAATACAGGTTGCAATCTGAGCTGATGGCCTTGATGGTAGGATCTCTGATCTCTTTTAATCTTCCATTCATGCTCCCATTTAGCAATGTTTTTGTTCTCTGTTGTTGGCTCCTTATTTGGTTGAATCTCTTTCCTTGACTCTGTTGATGAATGTACAGATGAGTGGCGATTCCGGAATATCTGCTTTTCCCGAGGAAGACAACATATTCTGCTGGAAAGGAACAATTACTGGTAGCAAAGATACCGTGTTTGAGGGCACTGAATACAAACTATCACTTTCCTTTCCAACTGATTATCCATTCAAGGCTCCAAAGGTCAAGTTCGAGACTGGCTGCTTTCATCCAAATGTTGATGTTTATGGAAATATATGCTTGGACATACTTCAGGTATTAATAGATAAAGTTTCTCCATAACTCTACTATTGTCTCAAATTTTGCCCCAAAATTGGAAACCTGATTAATCGATTACATTATCTGTTCCAGGATAAGTGGTCGTCAGCTTATGATGTGAGGACAATTCTGCTCTCCATTCAAAGCCTGCTGGGAGGTAATCTTACTTGCTGTTGATGGTAGTTTTGCAATTGTTTTAAGAATCACGACAATTCTCTGATTTTTTTTTTCTTTATCATTAACATAACCTGTGGATATTGCTGAATGCAGAACCGAACACAAGCTCACCTTTGAATAATCAAGCAGCAGCACTCTGGGGCAATCAAGCAGGTACATTTTCTGAGTTCTGACCATATTTGTATACATATATGAATTGTCTTTTTTTCCTCAAATTGGCAATGGAAATTCTTTAACTGAATTCTGTTTCTGGTTTGCAGAGTACAGGAAAATGGTTGAGAAGCTTTACAAGCCTAGCTCCTAGATTTCTCATTCATATCGCCAAGCCCTGCAGGGTCCAGCAAGTGAAGATGCTGTCAGCTGATCAATGATAAAGTCTGCTTTCTTTGGAGAGGAGAAACGTGAATTGATATTGTTTCTTCATGTTTCTGTGATTCCTTCTCATTGTTTTTTCCTTTTTTTTTTTTTCCTTTACAGCAGTTGTACTTTCAATACATACAAGACCAACAAAGATAGTTTGATTTTGATAATTAGTAGATGGCATAACTGATTTGTCCTCAAGTGGAATGCAGTAAAATGCAGAGGTTTTTTTATATCCATCAATTGTTGATTGTATTCCATAATCAAATTTGATGGGATGCATCCAATTTTGCTGTCCTAGGGCTTTGTGTGCTGCTTGTTTAATTCATTGGTTATTTGTATTGGTGCTCTCGTGACCAAAAAGATGAACTAATGGGCCTTTTGGATTTTCTATTATGGAGAAATGCTTGTTAGACCTAATCTTAGGTTCTCTTTTGGTTCTGCTAGAATGACCTGCTTTCTTATTCCCCCTACCGACTTGAACACATCCCTCAGCGGGAAGCCCGATGGAATGCTTTCACGCCCAGCTGTTGTCACTAGGAACTATCACTCTCCTTCCAGCCCCCTTCACGGGCCAGTATTCTATGACGCTAGCCAGCGAGAACTTCCACCCTTTCCAGCAAGCGCCTTCACCTTTTCTTTCTATGCCCCCTTAGTTGAAGTCACCCCCTATTAACCAAGGGTCTGAAGGTGGTTTACAAAATTAACACTTGTAAAGCAAGGGAAGTCATGGGCGAAACTCTCGTCGTAGTTTGGCGACCCCGGAATGGAATATCATTTGTAGTGTAAAATCAGATACGAAGAAACCTTTGGCATGGCACCTGATTGTTTCTCTCCTGTTGGTCGAGTTACTTCGTTCCTTCTTTCCCTGGTTGCTCTTTGTTGGTAGCTGGCTGGTGATTCCTGGTAAACTCCGATATATATATATATATATATATATATTGCTTTTTGTATTCTGAAAGTATTTGGCATTTATGAAGGTTGTTCAATGACCTTGTTCACTCTCATGCAATATCTTTGAGTTAATTGACTTGGAGCTCTTAACCGAAAAGCATTTTACACAATTATGTATTGACTTGTTAATTTTTATGCAGAGACCTCTCTAGCCGACCTTTTGCTGATTAATAAATGCAAGATAAGCTGAAAACATTTACAGAAAGAAGGTTTCATACCCACAATCCAGCATAATTGTTGTCAAATGTCATTTTGGAAATTTGAAGTTTGGTAAATTACATTGGCAAAAGCTAAGGATCAAAAAATGTTATCAAAACGGAAATGTTGCAAGAACGCAGTAAAGAGCATATCAGAAATCTCGTTGCCTCTGGAAAAAGAAGACAAAATTGGATTGACTATTCTGTCTGGAAATTTCAGACACCTGACTTTTAGGGGGAATGAATGACTGTGTGTATCCGAAGTGGAATATTTCTTTTGTTGACAAAGAGTACATAAACACCTCCGAAATCATCTTCGTTTTTTTTTTTTTTTTTCAGGCTAAGCCACAAGTTTAAGATTGATATGAACTAAGCATAACAAAGTACAAAATTTGGTAAAATATCGTAGGAAATACATTAAAGAAAATGACTGTGAGAACAGAAACTGGTAGGCTGCTTAAAACCAAACTGAATTGCCAAGTTAGGATTTAGAAGATGTAAGCTGCCTCACATTGAACTTGGCCAATTCCTTGTACTTCTCAACCAACCCAATCAAGCAAACAGTCTGCAAAAGGCACAAAAGCGAATTATACCGTGAGCATAAATCATAATCACTTTTGGACATGAGATGTTGAAAATAACTCAAATTCAGTGCAACTTTTAGTACAAAGTAATCACTTAGTCTTGTAGATGCAGATCAGCAACTCATGATCTGAATAACTAGTTTCCTTTATAAAGGAACTCTGAAGCCGTGCATGTGCATGTCTTACCTTGACAATTTGGACAACAATATGTATATCAGGATGGCTAAGATCAACTTTATGTGGTGAAGGAACAGATTTTGCGACTGCATCGATGATTTTTGCTCTTTCAATACCAGTATTTGCACGGGCTTCATACAATACAGCGAACTGCAAAAGAAGATTTATAATGCCTTTTTGCTCAGCCAAAGAACAGGGAAAAAAAGAAGACAGAGTACCAAAAGTCAGGCCAAATATAGCAGTTATTGGTTGGATAAATTGCAAAGAATCAAGTAAAATCAAACTCAATCGCCCCTCTCCACCTTTAAGTACCTAAGTAGGATACTTGAATAATTAACACACCAAAACTTTAAAGCAATGCAGGTGATAGTAGAGGAACCCAAATTCTTCTCCAAGTAATAGACTGAATAACATCTAAAGGCCAAACCCGAGGTCATAAACTAGAGATATAAAGTAGAAACCAAGTACAATTGGAAATACATCTATGAGCTACAAGAATATTTTGATAGTTTACTTAATGGGGTACAGGCGCTCAGGTTTTGAGCATAGATTATAAAGCAAGGGTGTCATTAAAAAGGAGACAAAAATCGAAGCTACCTTGTGGGGATTCTGAGCTTCCACTGGAAAGTATTTTGCAATAAAAGGTTTAATTGCCCTTACAATTTCCTCTTCTGATGCATAGCAGCTTAATTCAATAGGCAGCACCCTTAACATGAATCTGATGCAAGCCAATGCAATTTGAACCAGATAAGATACTTAATACTAGTTTACATTACAGCACAGCAAGCCAATTAGCAGAAACAGTTAATGAACATGCGGAGAAAGTAACCTAGACATGTGTTTCCGGGTTGAAGCAAGGGAAGTCATCATATACTGCACGATATCCTTCGGATTCGGATCATCATCTCTCTTGCGCATTTGGACAAATACAACACCATTACAGCCTGAGTCAAGGTTGCTGAATCGTCTCTGTTTGATAAAACAAAAAGAACCGAAGAAAATGTTGCTGCAAAATCAGGATAGATCCCCAACTATTAAAAAAAAAAGAATGAAATCTCAGGACCCAGGTTTTTTAGTCCTAGACAATTGTAGCAAATTAGCATACTGATATACAATTGGGGGAAGTGTTTCATTCTTGAAACCAATGTCTCTTCACAAGGCCTGCCAAGTGTCATGCGATGGCCATGTGAAGGTGACATCTGCTAGTATACTAGCAGCCAAGCTATAGCTATATTGTTCAACAAATGCATAGTCATACAGAAGAAACATTTCTTAAAATCAAAAGACCGGCTATAAACTTTAAAAAAAAAATGCTGCAAGACTTATTAGTAGCAAACATATTCTTATGGGTAAAGAAAATTGATGATTCACTCAGAGATCAAGTTCATACAAGCTTGAGTACAAACAAAAGAAATTGAAAGTGAGGAGGCATCATAATAAACTCTTTAGTACAAGTAGAAGAATTTCAACTACATATTCATTTCAAACATGTTTTCACATTTTCCGGGTAGCTTTCAGCATGTCTCTTATCATATGTCTCAGGACATCAATATGAATTGGGTAACAACATTTCTAAATCTCACTTTTACACCAGCAATGCAGGCCTCAAACACACGAAAAATGCTAACAAATCAAAGTTGTATTTTTATGTTCGTTTTTCACTATTCATTTGTAGCCTGACAATCTTATCTAGCGAAAATCATAATTCGATTGTCAAAGTTCTGCCATTTCATGTAGAATGCACTTAAAAATTCTTAGCAGAATCCAAACAGCTTCTGAAAATCTCAGAATGAGCCGGTTTTTCTGATCAAAAAGAAAGGAGAAGATAAACATCACCTCACACAAATCTAAAACCACTTTACCCCCTTCAATTCTTGGATTATGTCATTTTACACCTACTATTTACCATGTTATGGGTCATGATCAAACTCTAATTTCTTTCTCTTTGTCAATTCATCCTACCCAGAAGAAGACCTGTCCTTCCATCGAAAAGCCAGCCATCTCCAAATGCAGCCCTTCTCCTTCTTCCTTTGGGCACTGCCATTGGTTCCACTGATAATATGGTAGTAGAGATATACACATACATGTGACTGTGTGTGCATGAGGGGATTTTTAAGAGAACAACAGTGGAAGAGGTGACCACTGGGCTAAGGGGGAAGAGTGGTGATGGGAGAGGGCAGGTCATATAAGATAAGCCTACTTATTGAGATGAAGATAATGAGAAAGAATGGATATTATGAACATTCTGCAACCACATTTCATAGATGTATGTAGAGTTTGACATAAAATTTATCCTAAGAGATAGTCTCCAAAAAAATCAAAGGTTAAAATGACATCGACCTAAGGGTTGAAGGAGGAAAATGGGGCAAGTCGTATTAACTCTACCACATTCTAAATGACTTGGGTCAGTTCATGATGTTTAATTAGTTTGGAACTCTTTGAGACTGTCCACAGATAAATAAAGGAGGCCCAGGGCAACAGAGCATGAAGTCATGGAATTATGCCCCCAGTTGACACATGTGCTTTTACAGAAAGATAAATCTAAAGAGCTCATGAAGACATAGAGAATCCAGTTGGGTGAGTAGAGAATTAAGTGATGTCCATCATTCTTTTGGTATAAGAAAGAAAGCCAATTTAAAAACAGAATGCATCAACAAAGGCATTCTTCCCAAGCAAAGAGTAAAAGATCATAATTTGCAGCTTCACAAATGATTTCTACTTACCTTACTTTTGTCTCCCAACTCAGCTAGCTCAGCTTCGATCAATTTATCAACTGATTTCTCCTCCATCTTAGAAGATGCCAAATTTGGGGACTTTGATGAACTTATTTCAACACACTGCTTTTTAATTGGCTGCTCTCCAGCATCACCTTCTTGAAATTTATGCTTCTTTGTCACTTCCTCCTTACCATCTTTATGTTCTTGTATTTCCTCTTGAACAGACGAGTCGTCCTCATTCTGAGACCCTAGCTTTTCATCAACTAGAGTTTCACAATTAGCATCGGTTATATTATCCGTACGTAAATCTTTCTCCTCTGTGCTCCTATGAATGTTATTGCCAATCCCGTCATCATCTCCATCTTCATCCTCACTACTATCAGAGTATACAAATTTAGTTTTCTTATTCATGAATTGCTTTGGTATTGCTTCTTGTTGTTTATTTGAACCTGCCCCATGCACATACTCTTCAAAGAACTGCAGCAAGCATGATTATGATAATACAATTAGCTCAGAGTGACATGATAAATAAGTAATCTTATGGCGAAAAATAATAACAAAAATAGACTTACTAAACAAAAAAAAATTAATAAGGAATAAAAAAGCAAACAATGATTTTAGATTTCAAATGTTAAAACTAGATAAATTGCACTAACCATGAAATGCATTTGAACAGACAGTTGAAGCATTAAGTTTGAGATGATTTTTGTGTTGAATGTCTCAAAACCATGCATAGCAAACATTAAAAGGGAAAATGGGTATGCCTGGCCAAACTAGACAAGCAATACCATGACAAGATTGAAATGTTTTAATAGTGGAAAATATCTCAAAGCCAAAAGTAGCATAGCAGGACTGGGAAACAGCAGGCAGTACAGTGCAATGCATAAAAGAAGGCAGAGAGTCTCCAATAAACCTTCCCCACGAACCACCCCCAACACCAAAAACAAAACAAAAAAACTCCAAACCTCTTAGAGAAAAAAAGAAAAAGAAAAGTTTGGTTAATAATTGATCAACCAATTAAATGAAAATAAAAATTCTAATTAAGAAGGATGGGTAAATCAGAATCCTATCTCTTTGACCCATTCTAATTCTTTTCAAATTTTTAAGGAAACAAGCAGAAAGATTTATTGGTACATTTCCAGCTCAATTTACGAAGTCTAAATTATCTAACTGACCAGAAAAGATTGAACTTAAAAAAGGCCATCACATGAAGCTCTTCACCCTCTCCCTTGACACGTTAGGTGCAGTCATTACCTCATAGACACATCTGAAGCTATTACCACCATATACTAAATAATACAGCATTCCATTACCTCATAGACACATTCAAAGCTATTACCACCATATATTAGATGAACAATGAATCATAAATACAAGTCAGTCCAGGATTTTCATATTTTTATAATTTGAGAGGATGAAAAGAGAATTAAGCTCAATTTTTCACAACCTTTTCTTAATATTACAATCCATTTTGCTGCTTTCGTTACATGCATGAAGCAGTTCTGAATTCTACAAAGAATAGCATGTCAGAAATTTTTTATAGCATGGTGACTCTTCTTTCCTGTCTGTTTTCCCTTCCCTCCAAACAAAGTATTGAAGATTACATTCCAAAATAAGGCAGCAGTTAGAGATAAAGCTACTAACTTTTCAGATTTTTAAGAGTTAACCCTACCCACTGTAGGCCATTAGTCAATAGGTACTTTTTGTAAAGGTTTACAGAGGAAAATGTACTAAATTTTATTCATACATGACTAGAGCTTTCTGTAATCCCTATATAATTAATATTAGTTGCATAACTGTTTCCTTTTTCTGGAAGCAAACATGCATGTATATAGGGTTATGTTTTTAGCTTATATACTGCTCTCCACTTATTTTTCATACATTCCTAATAACATTTATAAGTATCAAAAGAAGACAAGTATTAAAGACCATGTTCTGCCTGTCCTCCCTAGTGAAACAACTGAAAGGACTCTTAAAAAAAAATCAAGGTTTCTTAAAATCAACAAACACCAAAAAATCTTACAAATACAACAATCATAATTAAGGCCCATTGTTTAGTAAGTGGCTAGAGGCATAAGCACTCAAAGATCCCAACAATATTTATTAAATGCATCTATTTTCTCATTGGATTTTGTTGAGAAGTGCATCTGCAGTCATGCGTGCCTTACTGTATTAGATGGAATTATCATTCGAGGACAACCAAATGGGAGTACACTAAATGTAACCATCAAATCTCACATCCAATGAAGCTGACACTAATCAAATAGCATATGGTAGATAATTGTTCCTCATGGAAAAGATGCTTTTTAAAGGTCACAGAATCCCTGAAAATATAATTATTCACTTTTTGTCAAGAAATCCAGTTCAAAAAACAGCATTTTTAAAGTGCCGATTGAGGTCAGTTGTGAAAACTACTTCTCAAAACCAAACATTACCCATAAAAGGCCACCAAATATTTTCAGAAGCACCTTTGAAAAGTACAAGTACTTCCTGGTAAATGGACCACAATCTGTTGAATAGGCTCCAAGAAGAGATATAATAAGACTAAAACAATCACAGAAATTTGGATGAACTAGTCATGACATATATCAGATTGGACCTTACAAAAATAAACAGAATTCCCCTTGCAGGTCTACTACTTAAAAGAAAATTGCCAAAAGTGTTTAAGTTGGTTAGATCGAGCAAAAAAGGTTAAACCATAAAGAATCATAACCAAAGTAGATAAATCGTCAAAACTCAGTCCAAAATAAGTAGCAGATAATGAAACAAACTATGGTGTTTTAGTCAAGGAATACAATATAAAACTCATGAAATCAACTAATAGGTAAAAAATTTCTCAGGCCTGAGATTTGTACAGTCGTCATTACAAAAGTCAAGAAGGTTAAAATAATAGTTGTAGAGGTCTTAAAGCATCTTCGTTGGTATGGAAATAAAATACAAAATGAGACAAGATACTATTGCCAAAGTTAGAGGACACAAGCAACATTAGGAATTTCACTGTGGAATACACATAAAAGAGGTGCAAAATATAGGATAAGACGTCTAAAATTTTCAGCATCTTATCTGTAGTCTCTATAGTTGAAGAAAAGCAATTCCCCAAATGATATCATACGTCAATTATCTTGAAGTTACACCTTCAGTAACTTCAGAAAGTAATCAGTTTTGCACAGTTTGGCCTATCCACTGCATTGCATGTAATCCTAGTACAGAACTTGAAAATCACAGAAAAAAAACCATTGATATCCAGCACCACACTGAAAATTATTCATTTTCTCTGAAGTTTGAAATTGCATAACTCATGGATCAGCTAAAAGAAAAACCAAAGAGTTGTCCGCATAGGCATTTAAAAATGAATTTAATTACAAGAACACCTTCAAACTTTTTATGTCAAAAAGCCTGCCTGAAGACTGCAGAAATATGAATTCTTTTTTAATCATTTTTCAAAATAAAAACCTGGGTTCTGAAGCTTTAGTCACAATTTGGAACTTTAATCCAAGTAAACGGTGAAAAAAACGCATATAGACAGAAAAAATAATACAACAAACCACATTTCACAACACAGTTTATGGCTTGTACAATTTTAAGGCTACAGCATTTGCACAGAATACATATATGAGAGGCAAAAAGTAATACAATACAGAAAAAAAACCCAATAAATGAAAGCAAAAACCCAGAAAGACAGCTAACAAAAATTTGAAAAAAAAAAAAGGTGTAACTTTATGCACCCAAATTGAAATAAGGTACCGTTTTTTTTTGGCAAATTTAAAATAAAATAAAATAAAAAAGGAATTAAAGCAGACATACGGAATCAATAACATTAATGGCTTCATGAGAGGCTTGGCGTTCCCTTCCGCCATCACATGTTATAAAGAACCCTTGTACCCCTGGATGTAATGGGTATGCTCCCTTTTTCACTGGTTTCTAGTATACACACCAAAGAAAAAAGAAAACCGGATAAATTACAAGAGAAAAACAAAGATTAGTGAAGTAAATGCTCTAAATTGAGAAGAGTAAGTGGACATACATTGTGGGGAAGATAGCGTTGCTTCCTTTTCTTGGTGGACGTGTTCTCAGTTGCCATTGCAGAAGAAGAAGAGGGAACAGTTGAGACTTGAGAGCAAAATAGAGGGAGAACATACGAAGGGAGAGGGAGAAGGGTGGGGAGTTTCAACTTTTGATGCTTTAATACGGTGTCGTATTGCATAAACGGACCACAAACCTTTTTTTTTGGGTAATAATAAAAAGGCCAAAAAAAAGGTTTAGCTATATTCGATTCACCACTAATGTACTTAGAAGTTAGAACTAGTGCCAATAGGCCCAATACCCGTACTCTGCATGGCGGTGACATTTTATTATTATTGGAAGAAATAAAAAGACAAGGTGAATAAAAAAAAAGTTAAAAAATTCCACCAACATATTTAAAATGTAAAAATTGCCTAGTAATAATTCGAAGTATAATAAAATATGTATATCATTTAGGAACTGTTATTTTTTCAAAAAATGGATCATGAAAGAGTAATAGAAATTTATATTAGAAAATGAATGATATATGATATATCATGAAAATGTATGCTTTATTAGATTTCAAAATGAAATACTTACAAACATTGTGCATTCGATTCGATAATTTTGTATGAAGGTGCAAACATTGTGTTACCCCAACCAATCTTTAGTACGAAAAGCCAATATTGGTGGTTTTATTTACTCTATTCAATTTTGTGGAGTTTGCACTACAAATGAGAATACATGATCTTTGCATGAATTGATTCGTTGGTTAAACAGTCTATTCCCATTTTCCTGAGAATTAAGAGTATACGGAATTTGAAATTAATGTATCCTTTACATATTTATAAATGGTACTATAAAAAATAAATATATATCAAGAAATTCTACCTTCCTTTGCAATTCTCTAAAATAAGAAACATTAATGAAATACGAATCGTACATTTGAAAATTTTAGTATAGTTCAAAAACACTATTGCTTTTTTTCCCCCTCGGTGTATTTGATTTGTGTGGATGACAAATGAGAATAAAATGGGTTAGTGATCATCAGTTGTTGTGAATTATTATGAAAAATTGTAATTCAAATGGCTCCTCAATTTTTGATATGTGAATAATTAAAAAAATTGTAATTCAAATGCGCTCCTCAATTTTTGATATGTGATTTTCATACTGTTGATTTCATTATCAGTTACTTGGTACTATTAGTTATCCATTAGTTAAGCGATAAAGATTACTAAAATAAAAAAAAATGCAAATTTGTGGTAAAGATATAATGAACTTGCAATCTTTGTAATTTGGGAACATGATTTGTATCAGATGTGGTTTGTAATTTGCAAACGTGATTTGTAGGGGTGGTTACCATTAGTTAAGGGATAGAGATTACACAATTTAAAAAATATATATATATATAATTGTAATAAAGATAAAGTGAACTTGCAATCTTCCTAATTTGGAAATGTGATTTGTATCAGACGTGGTTTGCAATTGCAAACGTGATTTGTAGGGGTGGTTATCATTAGTTAAGGGATAAAGATTACTAAATTAAAAAAAATGCAAAATTGCAGTAGGATTCGAATTTTTGATGTTTTTGAAATCTCCTTATCAAAAACTTGCCCTCTAATACATATATAGATATAGATTACCCATATGATACTAACATCGAAGTTAAACTAGAATACACGACTTTTTGTGAAAAAAAAATGTTCATTTCTTACAATTGAATCAATATTTTTAGTGAAAAAGTATTCATTTGTTACCGATTGAACTAATTGGTGTTTGTGGTCCTTAAATTCAAGGTACATCAAAACCCTATCAAGGGAAGGCAACAATAGTTGATCATTAGGTATCAAAATTTAGTATTTGATTAAGTAAGTTTGAGTTTGAAAGCAATTAGTAGCAATAAAAGTGAAATGTAATGTACCTATCCTAGTCTTTAGACAAGTAGGTTTAACTCAAGCTCATAATTGAGCCAATTGATATCCTTACGGGGCCCGACTAATCCCCCTGTGCTCCGGAAGAGGAGGCCCCACTCCACACCGAAGACGTAAGCCATGAGACTCGAACCCTAGTTGCCAGGTAAGTGGCCATATCCTAAAGAGGGAGAGCGCACCGTCCGAGCTACCCCGTCTCCCTACTTAAAAGTGTCAATTTCATTACTCTTATCTTATTAGTCCGAATAGGAGGCGTCCCGTCTCCCTACCATCCCAAGACCCCTCGTAACAGAATAAGATTTCAAAAAAAAAAAACTTAGGTTCCTAGTATTAACATGCCGAATGATCTTTGTCGCAGGCTCAGAATGCAGCTTTGTTAAGACAAGTGAGGTTTAGCGATGACCATATGTATATTTTTCAGCAACTTGAACTTTAGTAGAGAGTTATGGGACCGTTTGCAACCCAGAGTACCAAATCAATAACAGAAAGGATCAGCCAAAGAAGAATACTTGACAGGAATGGGAAGAGTTGCATTATTAGCATACCGTAATTATCCTTTGTAAAAACATGTGACTTTGTATTTCATGAGCAGTAAAGCTTGAACTAATGGAATCGAATTTTAGCAAGACAAATGCACAATAAATTAAAAAAGAAAATATACAGAAGTTCAATTGTAATTGCTTTTCTTTAACGTTTTGAAGAACAAATGATCTTGGTTTCACAATTCCCTCTGATCAAGCGTAGATCTCACTTTTAGTCACAAAGATAGCTCCTCCAGTAGTAAAAGTAGAGCTATAGAAGTCTAAGCGAAACAAATTTTGTGAAGACTGGAGATTGCACCTCAACTTGGTTCAGAACACTGACACAAGTGAAAAATATCCAGCCATTGGCACTTTTAAGCAAACTGTTCCATACATTAGAAGAAAAAACAGAGTCATCCACCAGAAAACAAGAAGGAAACCAAATTAGATTACACTCATCTGATCACATTCTTCATAAATAGAAACCGAAGACCCCAGCATCCCTTTTAATGGTGCCTACTCCTTCCGATATACAGCTAAGTGCGAATACTACTGCTATATTTTCTCATGGCACAAAGAACAATTTAAGCTATCAGTTCGCGTCAACAATTTGAAGAACTTAAAATATTAGCAGTATCTTCAAAACAATCACAGACGTGGGTGAAGCAAAGCATAACTCCTCCTGCACATTATGATCAACCAAAGTCCTTCCATCTTTAAAGCTGTTTACCTGCATATACAACGCACTTGTGACTATCCCGAGAACACTACAATTGGGAGAGAGGAGACCAAAGGCAATCTATCAGAAATCTGACTTTAAAATTCTAAACCAAGAATAGTGTCTAACATTAACATAATATTGCTATGGCGTTGTATCTTAAAATGATCCAAACAGATCATTCCATATGTGACAGAATATAAGAAAAAGGCCTTTGGAACCTTTGATTCTGCTGAGTGCTAGGGAAAGAGGTCCTTAGGCCTTAGCTGAGATTCAATGTCCAGAAAAGGGAAAGCAAACATTTAAGCTTCAAACAACTGAGTAACTAAAAAGAAAATCAAAAGAGAAGAATGGGAATTATAAAAGAAAAAGCATTAACAATTCTGCTATAGCTTAAATATCCCATCTTATTAGCAGCAACAGTAGTTCTGCTGAAACTCAAGAATGGGTATTATATAAGAAATGATATTCTATGTCCTTTTATGTTTAGTTTATATTTTCACAAAAAAAGAATCCAAAAATGCTAACGCTTGCTTGACATCTAATAGACTCAAAGTAAGATCTTAACAATTTACCCAAATGAACTGTTCAGACTCTTTTGATGTGAGAAAACAGAAAAATCTTCATAGTTATACTGCAATTACAGGAAGGGAGCTCTGTGAGAGAGAGAGAGAGAGAGAGAGAGAGAGAGAGGGAGAGGAGGGAGGGAGGGAGGGAGGGAGGGAGGGAGGGAGATCTGAGATGTTTTCTTTTTCTTTTCTTAAAAAACTCCTAATCCAAGAAATGAAGCAAATCAAACAATAATGTGAAGACTTAAAGGGATTGCAATATGGAGTCACGTCTAAGGTCCTTTGGAGTGTCGATGCCTAGGGTCATTAAAGGGGTATTGCTCAAAATGGGCAGATGGTCTTTAAAGGTGGGTCCTGGGAAATAAGTCGGTTTAGAGAGTGTTACATGATCATATATGTGAGAGTGGAAGTAGACAGAAAGGTGTGCAGGCTGCCAGCGCGGGAAAGCCATGAAGAATTCGAAGTTGTTGGGAAGCAAGGGAGAAGAAGCTGTCTGTCCTTCTAAAAGAGAAGAAGCATGTAACAATGTGATGAAAACTGCATAAAAACTAGTATTAACTACTAACAAATTCTTCAGTGCTAAATCTGTGGTCAGACAACATAGTTTCCTCTTGTTAGCATCAGATATAAGCTCGCAATCTTTGTATTCTTACCTTAATGTAAACAGAGAGCTGCAGCAGCTTAACCAACGATTGTCCGCTTCCTCCCCCTTTGTCGTACTGAAACAAGTTACAAATCAGCAAAAGGACATCAAGCAAAATTAGAATAAAAACCTGCTACAGTATTTTCTTCAAAAAAAGGGAAGAAAAATATAGGATCAATTATCAAAGTGGAGCTCTGCACCTTGGGCTAGCTTATTAAGGGTTGAAGACCACTGCTTTGAGGACTTCTTATATGCAGCAAGAATTCGATCCATCTGTGCAATGTGTACAACGCAAATTGATTAATTTCAACTTTACATGGATTTCACTCTAAGTTCAACAATAGATACCTAAACAATTTCAAAAGAATTATGATAAAAACCAACTTATGCAGTACAACCATATTATGCAGACATGAGTATGAAAATGCTAATATAATTCTAGAGCCATTTACAGGTAAACCACTCATTGTATGGTAAAAGTTTCCTTCAACAAATGTTCTACCTATACAATATCCAGAATAAAGAACACATCGACCCAAACAAGAGGTTGCTAATGAAAACTACTAAATTTTGGAGAGTGCGCGCGTACAAGCACCGTATATTGCAAATAGCTGATATGATAATGGAAATGCTAAACTTTCAGTACAGTAAGTTTGACCATAAGCTGATGCTTCATGCAAAGCCTAGGGAAACAATAAAAAGGTCAACACACAATTGAGCACTATAAATACTCTACAGAAATCAAAGTACTGAAAAGGTTACTCTCTTGAAGCACTCAAACAAGATTTCAACTGTTGTTACTTTATCTATTTTACAAAAATAAGCATATAATAATGACATGCATACCAAACTCCCAAGAAAAAAAGGTCTGCTTTCGCATTTGATAATGAGGCTAAATATCAAATTATCCTAACCAAAATATATTGTTTACTAATAAGACAAGAATATTACTTACTACATTTCCACAAGAAGAATGCATGGAGAGTAATGCTCGTTCAAGTACATATAGATCAACTGCTTTATCTTCTGGAAGAGTTGACGTAAAGCTTAGACCAAAGTCAATTAGTACCTGGCAGAGAAAATAATATTAAAAAAAATTAAAAGAATATTACAACATTTATATACAAAAAGGAAGATGAATAAACATGCTTTGGCAAATATATCATCAAAAGTCTGCAAAAGTGCCAGAAAAACACTAGACAGGATACCACTTACGAGCTGATTGGTGCCACTTTGAACTAACATGTTAGATGTTGTCAAATCACCATGTATGAGGCCACCATCATGCAGTTTTCCAATTGCATCACCAATCTGTTTTGCAATATCATCCATCCTTTCTTCAATAATACCTTGCTCTCCAAAGTCAAGAAATATCTCTTTGACTGAGGGACCTTCAACATATTCAAAAGTTAGGGAATGCAGCATGGGGTCCACAGCATAAAGCACTGGTGTAGAAACCCCAAGTCGTCTTGCTTTTGTCATGCACCTAGCCTCCTGTATCAGTTACTAGAGTTAAGCAAAACAGCCATATGATTCACCAGAGCAGAAGAGAGCAGTTCCATCTAGCTATACTCACCGCATTTAAGCGTTTGAGAGTGAGTTTTGAGTCCAGGGATGGATGCCTATATTTCTTCGAAAAGCGTTCTTTTATAATAGACCTCCTACCCACAAATGTTGATTCAAATACCCTCTGCAGTAGGAAGTGCAACATTAGAAGAATGATAAAGGAAGGAATAAGGTAGAGACATGTAGATCAGGGCTACTACATGACAAGCAGCAGGAGGAACCTCAGGCGGAAGGAGAAGAAGATTGTAAATAAGAGTAACTTTCAGGGTGGGCTAAATGGAGGGAAGGTTGGAAGGAAAAGAGAGGGATTCATCCTGTCTCCGGAAACCTGGGACGAAAGGGGGAGGCAAGGAGTTTTTAGGGTACGGGGGAGGGCAGAAGAAGAAGCAAGCAATGTGAGGTGATTGTTTTATTATTTGCCATCTTTGACCCACCAATAATTACTTCGTAACAGCTATTTTTACATCTTTTACATCTTTTTTTACGGTCTATTTTTGCAAAGCCTGCACTCATTCTATTTTTACATCTTTTACAGTAACCAAAGGGGTTGGTTACTGAAACCACAAGGACCTGACTGTACAGTCTGTAACAGATCTGACTTCATTTCACAGACACCCCAGAAAAGTATCTCACTTTATTCTATACCTAAACTGCACACAAGTAATTGCAGTTTAACTCCCAATTAAAACCAAAAATTAACACAGCAATCCAAATTTGAATATAGCAGGTACACTTGTTTTTATTTAATTTCCGTTGCACAGTACAAGAGTGTTAATGCATAATACCTAAATTTCATTATCCTGTGAACCAAACAAAGTTTCAAATGCATCAGCACCATATATAGACAACAATAGGCACTCAAATACCAATAACTATGTACCCAAGAATAAAACCAATCTGCTCTATCTGATGACAGAAAAGAGAAGTCATTAAGTAGATGAAGACTTGAGCCAACAAGACCAAGCAAAAGATATATGATCTTTGCTAATGTAGTTGTGGCAGTGAAGACAAGATGCAAGACAACTGATACAGAAACTTCAAAATAAACTACTTACCATCAGGTTCATGGAATGACTAAACTATAAGCTCTTTTTTTTTTTTCCTTTTTTTGTCGTTAGATGAAAGAAGACAAGTAGGTTATCGAGGAGGAATACAATGTTCAGGATGCCAATCTTGGTGGTCGCTTATTTTTTTATCAAATAGAATAAAAAGTGGAAAAATATTTTTTTTTTTACTTACAGCCTCTGCACCTTGCTTGATCAAAACCAAAGAGCTTTGTTTTGCATCCGCATCAGTCTCCATTAGGATGGATGCCACTAGATAAAAGGTTTATCTTATATCTGCAGTGAAAATGAGGGAGTTACAACATAAGTGAAAAGTTTTAAATTAGAAAAAGCAGCAACAACTATTGAAAACTGCAACTGATATTTACTTACAAAAAACATAATAGAAAACTGATTGTGTTAAAGAGTGAACCCATTTCAACCAGTAAAAAAGTAAAATTATTTCCTGAAGGTAATAAAAAGATAAATGTCCACTAATGAATATCAAAAGAATTGCAATAGAATTTCCATTAGCTCTAAAAGATCTATCCAGCCAAGTTTAGATATTTATAGGGGGCTGGGACTCTAGGATATAGCTTAAATACGACCTCATTATGATCACTAGAAATATCAATAATATTGACAATATGTAAATGCCATCAATCTGGGCAACTAATACATAAGTAAACAACCACTATCATCACAAGATAACCAATAATGCAGGTACAAAAACTCCATCTTCATAGGACAACTTGCATACATACTTAAGTTTTAGGTTGTAGCCAAGGTTTTAGCTGAAAGTCACAGATTGTAGGCTCATGTTTATACTGTATCAGCATCCTCTTTGTTTCGGGCTAGCCTTCTTCATCTGCAACTCACATTACCATACAAGTTTTGAGCTTTTGTCTTCGCTCACTTATTAATTACTGGAAGACAACATAGAATATCCCCAATTTCATTGCAAAATACAGAGGAACAAAAAAAGAAAAGAAAAAAACTGAAAGCTTCTGAATTACCATAAGCAAATTACAATTCCCAAGAAATATAAAGCAAAATCTTCCAAATGTGCTCATATTATAAGTTACCGAATCTTTTTTATCTTTAAGTCACTGAGATATCCAAACTGCTTGCTGGTAGACAGGTTCAATGCAACTTTTACTGTGATAAACTTGGCGACTCAAATAGGGATATCTCTAGATGTTAACTATAACGGCAAAAGGATAGAGCAATTTCCCATATCCAGTCAGGGACAACTTCACCTGACTTCTCTTCTATTCATTACAATCACATAAAAAATTCATTCAACTGCAATATCCCATTTTAAGTTATTTTTCATGAGGACCCTCAACTAAATAAGCATATACTAAGCTGTTTTTGATGTTTGGCTTCTATTCTCTTGAAGACAGGGTCATGAATCTTTTACTTTATCAGCTTCTGGACATAAAATTGCCAACTAAAATCACACAAATTAAAAAGGAAAAAGAATTATTTTCTCCTTTCTGACATCTTAGGTGAATTTTTACACTATCTTTACCAGGTACCTTAATTTGTTTTCATCATCAGCAGTTAAATTCAATACCTTTTGAACTCGTTCAACTCTGACATGGCCTTAAAAAGGGAACAACGCAGGAGGAGTTAAGCTTCATTTCTTCCATTTTCTATCTTTCCTATTTTCAAGTTGAAAATTCGACAAAAAATGAACAGAACCCAAAAAAAAAAAATCCTAGCTTTAACCCAAAAAACCACAACTTCAACCAATTACAAGTAACATTCACAAATTTCATCAGAAACTTAGTACCTCAGAAGAAATTTGGACCTTTTTTTGGCTCGGTAGACTTCCCGGGATAGAGGAGGAGGAGGCGGCGGCGGTGGCGGTTATATCTACTCCTAGTGTGAGGGAACGGGAAGCCTGAGAAATAAGAGAAAAAATGGGACAGGTTTTTGAACGGGCAAAAAGTAAATAAAGAAAGAAATAAATAAATAACTTATGTAGGCCTGGTGTATGTTCCCACTCCAAGACCAAGCCGTGTAGAACTTGCCACGTCAGACTGAAAATCTCCCACGCAATGCCCTCAAAATTTTCAACTAAGCAACTCAGAATTCAGCCGAGGATCGAGGATTGTTCTTTGCGTTGAATTCAACCCCCAATACTCTCCAGCCATTGAATCTCTAGCTACCACTTTAATTGAACCCTCAATTAGTTTTTTTCTTTTAACCAAAATATTCCATGCAAGTTTTTTATTTTTTTTTAGGTTTTCTATCTCACTCTTTAAATAAAAAATATAGTATTAATATCAAATGTTTGAGATATAACATGTTGGCGATCATAATCTGTACTTAAAAGGCATTAATTGGTTGTGAGTACAATAATTAGTTTTTACTCTTTAACTACATGATTATTGTGCATGCATGCGACCAATTAGTGGCTTTGAATTAGGGGTGAGCAAATTCGGTTCATACCGAATTCAAATTCAATTCGGTAATTTAAAATCGGGTATTTGGTAATTTGGTACAAATTTAGTACATATCGAACTCACCGAATTCTAATATGGTATGAAATAGGTAATTAGATTATGAATTTAGTAATAACCGATTTCGCATTCAAATTCGGTAATTGAAATTGGGTACCGCATTACAGCATTCAAATACCAAATTGGTATATAAAATTATATAATATATAGATAAATGCTATTTAGTATTATTATATACTACTAATATATTATTATATTATATAGGTAAATGCTATTAATAATAATTATTATATGGTATTATCATCATATCATGTACTTATAATAATAATAATATATAATAATGTACAATGTATTATTTTAGTATTTGTTAATTGTTATATGACTATAATAATACAAATATACAGTAATACATAACAATATAAGATAACTATAATACTTATTATTTTATACATGAGTAACATGACTAGAATTAGATAATAATTAATACATATATGTATAATACTAAATATTAAACAATAAACATAATTAGTAATTAGAATTTAGATATTGATAATTTGATACATCATTCATGTTTGAATTACTGAATATTTGAATGCGTAATTTGTAACTTGCAAGTATTAGTGTGCTCTAAATTTACATTACATATTTAACATAAAAATTCATATTATCTATTTACTAATCTTAAGGCTTTGAGTATAGACAAGACAACTAAGCAGTATAAGTGAATGCATGTGAATTGCAAATCAATGTATTAGTGTATTGACTTTCACAATAACATATGTAAGTAAATAAGTTTTATTTTGATTTGAAATAAATTATTGTAACTAATATAACTTATCACTAATCATTGTAATTTGTAAGTTTATAACTAATATTACTTATTATTAATCATTGTAAATTATAAATTCATTGTAACTACTAACTAATATTACTTATTATTAATCATTGTAAATTATAAATTTATAAATTATCACTAATCATTGCACAATCTAAGGTTTATTCTAGTTTAAATTAATCACTTTTTATGTGTTCCTTAAATCATAGACTAAGGATTCTAGATATAAGTAATCAAATAAATGCCAATTAAACCACAAAATGATTAGAACATAAGTAACGTGTTAAATTATGACCGAATTTCATAAAATATTTTTTAATAGATGAATTCGGTTAGACCAATTCGAAATGAAAACGATTTTGTACTGGTCATAATATTTTAGACCACAAAGGCCATACTTTGTACTGGTACTAGTATTAGGCAAAGAATACATATAAAAAAAATAAAGGAGGAGAAGAATTGCCTATTGAGAGATCGAAATCTGGCAAAGCCAAAGGTTAAGGTGGGTGGGGAAGACAAATAGAAAATCATGCTTAACTAAGGTGCAGGAACAAAACTCTAGCGTCTGAAGACTTTTGATTCTCATTGATGACGTGGCGAGCGTTCACCGTTCGGTCTACTTGTCAAGAGTAGACCAGACGTACACAAGTATTTGCCCCACTCTACCACCACAATCCCCCATGAAAAGTTGGAAACCCCGTCGCCCGACTCCTCCACCTCCCTCCAAAAATCACTTTACGCTTAACATCAAATTCATATAAGAGCAAAAGAGGGGAAAAAAACTGCTTAAATCAAGAACAAAGCCCACATGACAGCAGATGAAATAGCAACAACTTCTAATTAAACAGGTTTGTCATGAATTTCCAGCAATTCGGGGAATTTAGTTTTGTCTAAGGTTGTTGGGTTTTTTTTTTGGGTCTGACGAATTGATCAGAAGGAAAATTTGCACTGCCTTCCAGTTTATTTCTAACTTTCTATTATGGGTTTGTCTTTTTTTGAGTTTGAATAGCTTTGGCTTCTATCTTCCGGTATTACTTTTATCATTTAGTTTGATACCACCGGTCCTCAAATAAATTTGGGTATTATTTAGTAACAGTTACCGAAGATTGGAAACTGAAGTTGGGTATAATGTGTTTTTTGGGTTGTTTTTTGAATTTTTTGAGTTGTTTTTTGAATTTTTTGTGGGTTTTTTTAAAGTTGAATATAATTTTTATTGTGTTTTTTGGGTTGTTTTTCTATTTGTTTGATGCACAGGTAGTACCAGTTCTCGGTGCAAAGGCAGTGGAAAAACCCGGCAAACCTACTCTGACGTCAAAAAACCTTAGCCCCATTGCTTCTGAAGCTTCTTTTGGACAGCAGTTGAGTCTAGAAACATCGCCTCCGCCGCTACCAGTAAGTCTCCAGAGCCAAAAACTTCCTCTCTTGTTATGACCTGTGGGGCCACTGAGGATTCTTATGAAATTTGTGATTTTTTGAGTATCAATTGGCTAAAGTTGGGATTTTTTTCCCGTTAATCTGGAATTTCCAACTTGCAAAAAATGCTAAAGAAGGGAAAAAAGAAAGAAAGAAGAAGATGCTTGTTTCCTGCTGTTTCCTCTTGAAGGGCCACTTCAGAATTGAACATTTTCTGAAATTAGTGAAGAATTTGAAGCAAATAATAGTGCCTGTGTAGTCGTGCATGATTTCACTTAATATATCAGAAAGGAGTTTTTTTTTTCATGTGATTTTTAATCCTAAACTTTAAGATACTTGTACAAAACCTTGGCAGATACTTGAGTTTTGCTGCATCACTGTCTTTTTTCTATGGGGAAAAGAAAAGAGGTTGATACTTGCACTAGTGATATGCTGGGGAATAATGACATTGAAGATGTCCGTTGGCTTTGTTCTTTATCGGAATCAGAACTTGTAAGTTCTTCTTTCCCCCCGTACACTAACTAATTGAATCAGCACCATTGCAATCCTTTTCTTTATGGTTCAATGTTCATTATTTGTAACGACGGATTTTCGTTTGGTAGGATATGTTGATTGCCTTAAAAATGCTGGCTATGCGGCGAGCAAAAGTAATTGGCCATCCATCTTTGGCCAAGGAGTTTGACTTGAAAAAGCTCCGACACCTTAGTATGTCTTGCTTGTCATTTCCTTGAAATATGCATCTGCTTTTGTTACCTTTACGCTTCTTTGGATTTATGAAATGAGCATGATTTCTTTTGTATTATATTTAAACCTTGTAAAAGAGCCTATATGTACTAAGGAGGTCCATGCACCTGCTTTCAAACATCATTCCTGAAGTTTATCTTCATTCTTTTAATCGTAACTAATATAATTTACTTGTAAATGCAAGGTTGAAGTTGTAAACAGTGCATTATAGTCTTTCTAAAGCATATGGATGTTGTTGTCTTGAATTTATGTTGTGTATGGTTCCATTGCCCATAATTATCCTCATAGACTGTTGGATAACCTTAGAGAATTGACGATTGACTTTCTTTCACCATCATCAATACAGTTTTTCTTCAGTTCTTGGTCATAACTAACATAATTTACCTGTAAATGCAAGGTGAACTTGTACCATGTACATTAGTTATTCTTCTAAAGGATATCAGTAGTATCGACTTGAATGTAAGTTGTCTATTTGGTTGCATTGGCCATAACCATCCTTTTAGGCTGTTGGATAATCTTAAGAAATTGAAGTTTGGAAAGTCTTCTATGCCCTTAGTACTGCTTAAATGCAACACTTTTTGGTAGCACAAGAAATTAGGTAACTTGAGAACTTTAAATTGAGTAATTACTTTTGTTAATAAAAGCATGAAATGAGTCAATATATGGAGTACATACTTTATCTTCTTCGAATCTGTATATCACAAGTCAGTATCAAACTCCTAGATGGCATTTTCCCCCCAAATTTAAGAAATACTTAGTTTGTAAAATTATAGAGCTGTTTTCTTTTAATTATATGCCATGGTATGTATTGACTCTATTTGCTTCATACTGTAACATTATACTACGTAATCCTTAATTATGTTGTTAGGATTGGATACGTGTTTGTTTGTTACTTCAATGTGCATGACCTTAAAGCTTGTTCTCCTGCATGTTTTTAAAGCCTGACATTTGAGCATAAGGGTCCACGTCCCCAAATGTTAAGTCAATGAGACCTGGGTTCATTTCTTTGTTTAACCTGAATATAGATTTGATGACTTTTATTTGTATTAAGCTAAATGATGATTGGACAAGAGCAATTGTGTAGGTTTTACAATGATGGAGCATCTTAAAGAACAACTTGAGGATTTATCAGCCGGCCCAGACCCTGCAGAAGGTTCAAAGCTTTTAGATGAATGCAATTTATCCAGGCTTCATGTCAGTGACAGTTTCTCCTCAATGAGCATAGATGAATTGGAGGAATACATTTGCCCTAAAAAAAGTGAAGTACCAACTCAGGAAAAAGATAGGAGTAGCAGAGCAGCAGACAAGTAAGGGCAAGATGAATAGTGTTTCTGCTTGTTTTTTAATCACATGCCTGTAGCTTCTGAGTTTACCCCACTTCTGAACAATTATGCAATTGGACATGTTTCTTTGGGTGCAGCTGACAAAAAATTATGAACAACTTGTTTTAGTAAAAGTTTATCTGCAAAACAGCTATTGCATGTGAGAAAATTCAGGGGTGACTTTTATTCTATCATCAAATGAGACCTGTGGGTTTAATGATGTATTCACACAAACATTAGCCAATTGGCAAAAAGAAATCATCATGCTAAAATTTTTGGTCGCACTTGCTGAGTAAATGATGATCATGTTTGCTATTGAAGTAGGCTTCTGTTAAACATCATATTACTCCAAGCTGGTGAAACCTTTATGACTTCTTTGTGTTATCATTATTGACAAATAATGATAATTTTTCTTTAGTTTAGGTAAGCTCAATATTTCCCCTGCTTGAATGGATTAATTTTTCTGTCACCTTTTACTGGTTTTGAATTGACTTTGGTTTTCAATTAAGGGATAAAATATAATGCATTACCTTGTTGGTTAAGATCAGTCCTTGTTAACAGTTCTCAGCATGATGCTTGGAGCCATCTTAGAATGTTTTCCTTGCTTTGGCTCTTATTTGCTTCCTGAATTGCAGTTTGTGGATGATGTGATTACTTGCTGAAGAACCCTTACTCATTATGTATTTTATTTCTTTTGTTTGCTCCATGAGTTCTGAGTTAAGGTAATTGAGGATCCTTCCTCATTTATTTGTAGAGTGAACATTTCCTGGTTAGTCAAAAACATTGGACCAGGAAAAGTTTCATTTTGGTGCTGATGAACTCTTCAAAAATAGAATATTTCCTTCATGAAAGAAAGACTTGGAAGATTGAGCTACACTGGAACCAGAAATTCTAACTGTTGCTGATATACATAGTAACCTATTTTTACCGCCAAATCACTGCAACTAATTGCAAGCATATCTGTCCTCTCTCTTCGATGTACATGTTTGCCTAGTCCTGCTTTCCAATCTCTGATCAATTCTAGCTAAAATTTTGTGATTTGAGTTGGACTACAAATCTTCTCTACCATTGACATCAGTTGATGCTAGCTCAAATCATTTACTTGTCTATATATTCCCGTAGCAGGTCTTACATTTAATATGCTAAGTCCAAGTATGCTGGGATACTTTTTTGTTACCTGTTCTCAAACTTTGATGTTTGCCTTTCAAATTCTTATTTGTTATACATATCTATATATTTCCTGTAATAGGTCTTACATTTCATATGCTCAAGTCCAAAGTATGTTAATATATAGTTTTCGTACCTGTTTTCAAGCATAACTTTGTCGTTTCCTTTTCAAATTCTTATTTGTTATAAATACAAAAATACATACACCAAATTCTTATTTGTTATATAGATACACAAACACACACACACACACACACACACACACACGCACTCACACACACTCTTTCTCTCTCTCTTCAAATTCTGAAGCCTATATTAAGCCAACTGGTTTTTCACTTGTACAGGTCTTGCGAGGATGAGTTGCCCACAAAAAGGCGTAGACTTGCAAAGAAATGGCTGCCAGAGTAGGACTAAACTTGTTTCACACACACACACACACACACTCTCTCTCTCTCTCCCTCTCTCTAAATTCGCGAAGACCATCTTAAACTAACAGGTGTTTCACTTGTACAGGTCTTAGAGGACTCCCACAAAAGGCATAGAGCTGCAAAGAAAGGATCATCAAAGTAGATTTGAACTTGTTCATGTGGCCTCTTTCAAGTAAAATGATGTTTATAGTACGGCATACCCACAGTAAAGTGTGAATTGTCCAAAAGTGCTCGCCGAATCCGCCTCCCCACCCCCTGTCTATTACTAAAGAAAGGCATGAGATTTGAAAAATGAAAGAATGGATGAAATTTCAAGGCAAAAGTGTTGGTTTTTATAGATTTACAACATAATAATTACAGAATGAATCCAACTGATGTCTTCATCCCAATTGGAGCAGCTGTGGGATAAATGCACAAAAGAAATCCTACGTGCAAGAACTTGTGGAAAAATTTTCGCAAAAAATTCTTGTAACGTACATTCCAATAATCATTTTAGCACTCATACCCCTTCCATCAATGTGCTCTACACTAACAAGTTTTGAAGAAAAATGCAATCCAAAATGGAACCTTAACTTTGAAGCTCGAAATCGTGGGGAAGCTGATAGATTGAGAACTCATTTCTAGTCCATAATACAGGCAAAGGTCAAGAAGAGTTAAACCATCCTGCAATGGTAAATTAGTAAAATTTTGCCTCATACAAAAGACATAAGCAACTTACATAATTCACACACAAACAATAACCAAGTCCTGTAAAGGAAAAACAACCCTTCAGGTCAATGACATTCATGATTTCCATGTCATTAAAGTAGACCTCTTACAGATGATAAGGTAAAATTGTTCCAAGAACACCTAAAAGGGGCTGGAGCGAATGGGATGGTTATCAATCTAGTGGCAACATTCTGGTCAGGTCAGTGAGAGCATGTGTCACTTTATTTATTCATACAACTGCAAATTGTTTATGTACGTCAATTGGTCAGTGGGGGACAAAACCAGCACAATCATTAAGAAAGAAATAAGCATTGTCTCATCAATTAGACCTAAATAAAGATCACCATTCAGGTGGATGATACGTCTATGAAAATCCACATAAAAAAAAAAAACCAATCAAGTTGGACCAGAAAACATAACAAAACAGATAAAAGTGTACCTTCAAGATTCTAACAACTTGGTCATGCCTTGTTGCTTAAGGTCTTGTCAGCTCCCCTGATCAATAACAGCCTCACCAGTCACCACATCTGTTCTGCGAGACTGAATCCTGAAAGGAAAGATAGCAATATCAATCCAAATTTATAAAAACTGAATAAAACATAGCAAGAGCCATAAGTAGGGAACATTAGCCATACATTGTCCTGGAGGTTTATGTCCATGTTATACAAAAGAAGGATCTTTATCGTTTGACTTGAAGCTGTTCGAATAGGATAATGCATCAAGGTGGCCACATTCTGTTGCCACAAAAAGATGTAAAAAGAATCATAGATAAACCCCATGCCACAATGAAAATTCATTACTGAAAAACGAAAGTCTTTACTAAAATGCAAATGAACAAATAAAAGAGGCATTCATGGATTTTGAATTTTTAAATTGTATTACATACTAAAATGCAATGAACAAATAAAAAATGTCTAATTGTAATTATTGATATTACATAAAAGGTGTCATATTATTTTCTCGAATATATGTTGTCTTCTTGGTTGCATTGCCTATATTCATCCTCATGTTTGATGGATAACATTAAGCACTTGGTGATTGGAAAGTCCTCTACACTCCTACACACTGCATAAGCCAAGCATTTTAACCAAAAGAAGCTTTAGGGGTATATCGCATTTAACCCTAAATATTATTTGTTAAATTTGTCGTATCTCTATGAATATATAATAATTACGAGTTAAATGCTTTAAATTCCATGTTGCTGTCACACCTTGTATTCCATCGGAGTCCAATCATTAACACCATAAGCATATTCATCAACAGTTCTTGTAGAAATCCAATTAATTGCCTGTTTTGGATCAATTTTGGTTTCCAAGTTCCACCAATTCATAAGTTTAGAAAATGTACTAAGCAGTTAACTGTGTTTTGGATCTTGTGTCTGTTTTCATCAGTTCTATCTCCAAGAGAAAAAGGGCGATGCCTTAACCAATTAACAGCCACAAGACAACTTAATAGAGCTTGGCGTAATTTGAAATGCAGTTCTTTGAAAAACTTGGAAACTTGATGTTGTTAGAGTGCATGAAACTCCAGATATATGCAGCTAGTGGAGGATAGGTTAATGAAGAACCTTGCATCTTTGAGGCACAAATCTTTTCTCTTGGGCATTCTCATGGCTGAGCTAAACTGTGGAAAGCGCGATAGGTTGATGATTTCCCTTGTTTCTTTGATTCCTAATTTTGAGTAAAAATCGATAAACTTGTTTGGTTTTTAGAAATTACGAGTAATTTCTCGAGTTTTTCTTTGGAAGTAGTTAACATACGTTGTTACAGAAATAGTATGCCTTCTTGGATGAACGTACCATTTGAAGTATATGCCAGAAGGCAATTAGATTCATCAAATAACTTTTCTTAACATAGTCATGTAGGGTGAGAATAAAATTTGAAAGAAAATTTCTTTGCGACATTGATCATTTGCTTCAATAATTGTAGAGGAAATGTAAAAAAAAATAAATTGTATCAAACAAAGATTCCATGGTTAAAACATAGCATAAAACCTTTCTCAACATATTTATTAGGTCAAGAAGCAAACTTTTCCATCATAATGATTATTGACTTCAACAGTTACAGATGGAAATGATAATCGAGGATTAACAAATCCGGATTGAACGAAAAAGACACAACCGATCGGTGTAACATGAAAAATTTTGAGGTGGAAGCAGAAGCTTTGCCAATTCATGCACCGGATTCTGGTAGAGTTCTAGTTGGAAGGTGGAAGCTTTCCGGCCAAGAAGGATGAGAATAAAGTGAGTGCACGAGAAGGCTGATAGCTAGGAACAAAATGTCCAGCTCCCCTCACTGTCACAAAGGTCAGGTTTTCATATTCCACTGCATAACCACCAACCTGAGAGGACAGAAATGAAGTTAAAACCATTCATAATTATCTAAATCCAATTCCGGTTTTCAGCAGGAATTGATCCAATTAAACAAATCTTAAGTATGGTCTTAAATCTTGATTTTTTCTTACCTCGCCTTGGGTGTACCAAGCATACCAAGGAGTTTTCACCGATAATCCGAGTTTGTTTAAGGCAAACTTAGTTGTTGTTACAGAACATACACTGTCTGTGTCTCCACTGCAAGTCAAAAGGTTCTAAGCCTCAATTCACAAATCACTAACACAAGGCAGATGCATAAAAAAATTCATACACTTCGTAATTTTGCTTTTGCACAAACTTGTGATATTAGTACCTATAGATCCAAACGCTAATGCCACTCTCAGTCAATTCCTTGATGGTAGGTAAAACTGTATCTGGTTCGTCATCCCAATTAAGGTGTATGTAGTCACTGTTTGAACATGCAGATTACAAGAAGGCAATTAGTTAAGTCACATAGGAAGTGTAATGTAAAAATTATGCGTCTATCAGATTTTGAATAATGCAATGCTTACTTGCAGGGATCCCATGGTCCTGGGATGACAGTGGTGTTAGCATGAAGTGACTTTTGCACTTGAGGAGTATTTAGATAAGTGTATACATAATGATCCGAGCAAGGATCGAACTCTGATATCTACTTAATCAAAGGGGTAAGAAAACCATGTCAGAGTTGATTTGTCCATCAGGGATATGGAAAACCAAGTCAATGGATTTTACAATCGATAACGAAATCTTACCGTAGTAGGAGTATTTGAAGAAGAAGAACACAAGGGAGCATAGATATTGTAATAATCAATATTGCCTATAGCTGAATCTGCTTGGTCCTCGTATGTCTGACAAGCATCTGATGTATTTCCTGAAGAAAAATTGCAATTGGAAAATATACCCTGATGAATTTCATCAGATATCAGAGCATGGGTCCAGTAATAATCATAAGTCCCACTGCCTTGTGTTTCAATATCAACGTATGGATTCCCAATCTGAAAATCATGGACGATATTTAACCACCATTCGGTGTGAAAAGAAGCCCGTCAAACTGTTGAAAGTTCAAGAAAGAAAAAACTTACAGCAATTCCTTTCAAGTTAATGACAGTTTGGTTCGTTATCTCATTGTTATGGAGAATCAGTTGAGCAAGCTGAGGCACGTAATGACCAGCATAGCTTTCTCCAGTTATCAAGAAGTCTCTGGTTTTGTACTCAGGGAACCTTTCCAGCCAGTTGACTAGAAATGTATAGGAATCTGCTGCAGTTTTTGTATCTCCGGTAATGTAATCTGAGGATGTGTTGGAGTAAGAAAATCCAACACCAGCTGGAGATTCCAAGAAGAGTACGTTTGCCACTACATTGGACAACACGAAACTGGTAGAGTTAATTGTGAATTCATCAAAATTTTGATGACGATTACTCCAATTAATTGATCAAATTTTTACCAGTGTTCCAGGCATATGGATTAAGCCAGAGGGTGCTCCCATCTTTATTAACTCGGAAAGGTCCCAATTCAGTCATTGCTCCAGCTCCAATTGAGGAGCATCCAGGTCCTGTTTTCGGTTACAGACTTTTGTCACCTTAACTACTACTCTTCAAACAATAGCCTCTCTACAGAATGCTAATCACAAAATTTCAAATAGAAATACGTACCTCCATTTAGCCACAAAACCAGAGGCTTGGCCGAAGAGTTTTGGGATTCGGCAAAATAGTAAAAGAGAGCTCGACCAGCTTTAGGATCAACTGTGACATACCCTGAATACTGATCAAAATTTACTGCATTTGGCTGTCCTGGCAATGTTGTGATCCTGTCAGCTTCCTTCAACCCTTCTTGAGGGCCAACATAAACTGGCGAATACTCATTTCCCAATTCCTCAGTCACATAATTCACTGATCTTTTCGAGCTTCTTCGAGCCTTGAGGTGCTTCAAAAGAGGGTCATGCTTTTTTCCTGCAAAACATTGCACAGATGCCACTAGGCATACAAAAATGAGAAGAGGTAACACTAATGCACCTTTCATCCTTTAGGTGTAAAATTAGAATCCTGATATTTTTCACCAATGCAATTAATGTTTGTGTTTTATAGGTAGCTCTGAAGAAGAAATGTCGAATTTATCGTCCTTCTTTCTTCTTGTTCTTGTCACATTCACAATCATGTGGCATTTCCAAGGTTTGTTTTCATCGCAAAAAAACTGTCTCATTCCATTAGTGTAACTTTATTTGATTTTAAATATGTCGACCCAAGAAAGGTTATTGACATCTACAAAAGAGATTACTAAAAAAGAAGATCATGACATTGAAGGTGTCAACTAGGCAGACAATTACGATGAATCGATCTATCCCACACGAATTTGGAGCTCAATAAATCCCAGACGAATTTGAAGGCAGACGAATTTTGGCTTTATTATTATTTTTTTTATTTTTTGGAATAGTAGAACAAAAGATGGTTTTTCATTTATTGAACGCCAGAAATTGTTACTAACTATTTATTCTCTATTTCAGTCCTTAAACTTTTTGTTTGACCAAAAAAAAATACATTGTTTTACTACTAAAATGATCACTCTGGCCATATAAAAATAATTAATAACCAAAACAGAAAATTTCAAACAGTTTTGTGACTATTTTTGCTATTTTCTCTTCTTGAAAATAGAAGAACAAATTTTTTTTTAAAAGTAAGCTTACATACAAAACTTGGCTTCTCATTAGTCCCTGGCATAACTTTTGTTTAAGGAATAAAGAGAAAATTTTTTGTAAGACTAGCCTCTTGTAGAAGTAATTATGATCCATATGATTGATTTTAAAGTGGTTAATATTCTGATTAATTAATTAACATTTTGTCAATAATTAATTAGTATCTCTTATTTAATAATGATTGATTGATGTTTTCTACTAATTGATATCTTATTCAATCAGTTGAGCAACCAAATAAATTAATTAGTTAGAAAATATTATTTTGAGTTATGAATTATGATAAGATTTTCTTGATGGAAGGAAACCATAGAGATTTTGATAGTAAGGGTCCTTAGTTTAGCCTATAAATAGTCATTGGTACTCTATTAACTCTACACTCTCTAGTTAGGTATAAGTTAGAAGATCCTTATTCTATATTTCTCTTTTACTTATCTCTTCTTCTGCACATTTTCTTTGTTAGTATAGAGAAGAAGAAAGTAAGAAGGTTAAGTTCTACTTGACAACAATGGTTGGAGATAAATTATTTAAATTTTCACTATTTAGTACAAATTGTTTGTACTTATTTGTTTAACATGTGGATGTGGTATCAGAGTCACCTTTTAGCTAGGGATGGCAATGGGGGCAGGTGCCCGCGGGCAACCGCCCCGCGGGGGGCTCTCGGGGCGGGGGTATACTCCCCCGCCCCATTCCCCGCCCCGCCACCCGTAAAAAAAAATATATATATATAATATGTAATTTAATTAGTTATAAACTTATGATAATGATATTATTAGTTAGATGTATTATATAATGTATATTAATGTATGTAATATAATTGGTATTATCAATTATATGAATAATTAGACATGTCTACCAATAGAATTTATTAATTAGTTATACTAAATTTACTACTACATTTATACTAAATTTCAAATTACACTTAATAGAATAACACTTTTTTCTCAAAAAAAAAGCACAAACACAATAATGAATTAGTGATTGTATAATTTGTATTTGTACCAAAAGTGAAAACTTGACTATTTTAGTTGTATTTATTTCATTATGTTGGATTGTATTCAAATAACTTTTGTTTGATTGTTTTTATGAGTTTCAATTGTAAAATTACAATGAATAATGACTTGATGATGTGTTGATATTTTAGTACTTGATTATTTATTAAAATTTAACTATAATAAAATTTTATTAACCCTGCGAGGACAATTTTATTAACCCCGCGGGGGAAGCGGGGGGGGGGGGGGGGCGGGGGCGGGGACGGAGCGGGGGTCGGGGAATTAATAGGCAACGGGGCGGGGGTGGGGGAGGGGTCCCCCGCCCCAACCCCGCCCCGTTGCCATCTCTACTTTTAGCTATCTGTTGTTTAACATATAATTTCATGATTTACTGACAATCTGATAAAAGTTGCATAGATTCATAGAATATTAGATAAATCAAGTCTAATGTGGCATGAGATCTATGTTTCTATTATTTCAATGATTGAGAATTAATGGCTAATCCCATATATATGTATCATTTTGGTGATGATTTATTTGGCCATGCAATTTATTCGGGTTTGTTTAATCTAGTATGACTTGCTAATGATTTGAATATTTCTTGGACTCACATATTCTTAGTTGTGGATGTTATATGTATCGATATATATCATTATTATTGTTATCAATGTACTATAACAATCTCAGAAACATATAATTGGACTTTGGCCATCCAATATGTAGTTATTTACATCTCACTTTTTGGTTGAATTGAGAATTCATCAAGACACCGTGGTATGATTTATATGATTGAGTGTATACATGTATAGTTACTATGACATCTGATCAACAAAATCATTATGTAACATTCGCTTGGTCATACTTGTATATGACAACATAACTATATATGTCTTGTATGAATTTAATATACTTATGCTCTTTAACTTTGCATCATATATACTAAAATATCATAAAGGTTGCAATTTGCTTTTGGGGCACTTCATGTTTATATGAGTTCCATTTAAGCAACTCCATGCCTCTTGAAATTGTGATTAATAATTGTCATCAGTAGTTTGTTTGTTTGCTGCACTTTTGTCTAATTATTTAAAATTATAAATTGTAACATCTTTCAACTTTTAATTTTTGTCAATTATAAATTATTTAGATATTATCACAAAGATATTTGCATCTTGTATTTAAAAGTGGCCACAACATCTTATATACTTGATATTTAGAATTTTAATCACATAAATGTTAAGTGATTAAATGAATAACGTCTAATTAAGTAAATAATTAATTTGTTAAAATTTGTCACTTAGCCCACAGGAAAGTGATAGTTTTAATAAGATTAATTGAAATAAGATGGTAAATTTAACATTTTGTTAAGAGATTTTCCTAGACTCACAGGTATGAAAAATTTCTATTTTTATAGTTTTAATTTACTAGTTTTATTATAAAGAAAGTAAATTCAATGCATATCTGGTAGCCTCTACCACATGAAGATTTGAATTCATTATTTGAGTTAATATTGGTTAAATTCATAGCAACAATATATGTTTATTCTTGGATATTGCAATTTTTTCTACTACTACTCTTTTTAATGATTCATCTCATATTCTAATGCTATTTGACAAAAACTAGACTGAATGGAACAACAAGATTCTTCTGACTTTGGGGTGCATAGATCTTGATTTGATGTTTCGTGAGAATGAACCACCCATTCCCATAAATCCTAGATCGTCAAATGAAAAGGTTACTTATGAGCGGTGAGAACGAAAGCATATCAGTCAAAGCATTAAGGGTTCAATCCCTGATTGTGGTCGAGTCAAAACTAACATGAAGGCAATTGATGAACAATTTATAAGTTTGACAAGGTTTGGCTAGCACCCTTATAAAGAAATTTGCAACCATGACACTTGATAAAAGCAAGAGTGTTTGCGAGCACATTATGGAAATGAGGGACGTTGTTGCTAAATTGAAGTCTCTTAAAGTTGAGATTTTTGAGTTATTCCTTGTGCATTTCATTCTCAACTCTCTCCCATCGGAATATGCTCCGTTTAAGATCTCTTATAACACACATAAAGAAAAATGGTCAATTAATGAATTCTTGACCATGTGTGTTCAAGAGGAGGAGAGATTGAAAAATGAGACAAGTGTTCATCTTGTGACTTACGGTAAAGGAAAAGCAAAGAAAGGAAGAGTGTTCCTATAAAATGAGATGGCAATAAAGACAAATGCTATTTTTGCAAAAAGAAAGGGCACTGGAAAAAAAATTGCCTCAAATACAAGAAGTGACTTGAAAATAAAGCTAATCTCACCTTTGTGTGTTATGAATTTGACATCGCTAAATTTTTTATAATACTTGGTGGATTGATTGCTACAATTCACATGTTCAAAACCAAACAGTGCTTTCTGAACCTAAGGAAGCCGTTTGAAAGTGAACAAAGCATCTATTCTGAAAACTGGATGTGTTCAATTGTTGAAGGCGTGGGGATCTATGGACTTATTTTAAAGATTGATTTTCAATTAGATATTGAAAATACCTTTTATGTTCCATACTTTTCTGGAAATTTTATTTCTTTTCTAGATTATTTATTATTGGATATGATTTCAATTCTTATCTTTCAACTACGAATCTTTTGAAAAATAATAAAGTTACTGATTCTACCAATTTAGACGGAATGTTATTTAAACTAGAGTTAATCCTCACCTCTTTCCCTCTCCTCCTCCTCCTCCTCTGGCTCCCCCTTTCTCTGCCCTAATCGGATCACGCATCTAGTCACGGGGGAGAAGGGGAAGGGGAAGGGGAAGGGGAAGGGAGAGAGGAAGGGTAGGAGGAGAAGGGGAGAGGAGAGGGAGAGAGAGAGGAGGTGAAGGGAGAGAGGAGAAGAAAGAGAGAGAAAAAAAAAAGAAAAAAAGGACTCGTTGACCAGCACTAGCCGGTGGCGGAGGTGCAGCATTGTGGCAGGATGAGGAAGAAGAAGAAAAAAGAAGGAAATTTTTTTGTGTGTTTTTCGGTATTTTAAGGTGTGTATTTTAAAAAAATTTGAGAAATTTTTTGATCTTACTATAGTTAAATTGTTAAAGAATTTGTAGAAGAAAATTTTGATAAAAACCTTGCTCACCAAACAAGCCCTTCTTTTCAATTGATATGTGTGTACATATTGAGTACTTTTTTTCTTTTTTCTAGTACACACTCTATCAAGGGTGTCAAAATCCCCTATCAGCGAGTTCACATACATCATGAAAAACTTATAGTTTTTCAGCGCTAATAGTAGAATCTATGGCGTATAGTGCTGAAATTGATAAATCAAGGGCACTTTGCCAACCCCAAAAAAGTTTTAAGAAGTATTTTGCAATCAATACTAAATACCATTGTTCAGCGCTGATAGTTTCTACAATTTTTTTTCAATATTTTGTTCTCTTCCGAATTACACGCCTTCCTTCTTGTTGTAAATCTCCCTTTCTCATGATTGAAAAGCATGCAAATATTGATTAATAGATTATATCTTGGGCAATGAATTACTAATAATCAGTGTTTTGAAACTTGGATTAGTCAATGACACGACGGAACTCAAGAATTGAGACTCAATAGGCTTGGCGGGTTGGGTTGGAATTGAAGAATCGGACGATGTCATACGTATATATTAATTAAATATCTATAAAAATGTATCTTAAGATATTTTTAAACTTAAAATCAAAATTGTTGTTTATAATAAATTATTTTTTATTTATTTTAATGTGTTAGGGGTAGGATTTAATATTTGGGGAGAGGGTAGGCAGATTTGAACCTAGGATCTTTAATTTTTGAATTTTCATTCCTCAACCTTAACCTCTTAACCAAAGCGTTCTTGGCTTATAATTAAAGTGATAAGACCTATTTGATAAAATATAGAAAATAAGATTGCAACTGAAACTAAAAATAATTCAAAAGAGCATTTATAACTGTCAAAATTATCTAAAGATAAAAAATAATTACTATAAAGTTTTGATTATTATTTGCATATATTTATGTTATGATTTTCTTAACTTTTATTATGGATTCGTCAAATTATGAGTGTATTTTCTATGGTTTTCAGGAAAACAAGTTGGAGGTTTGAATTGAAAAGATGTGGAGGAAAATCAAGAATATTGTGGTGGAAGTTATTAGAGATATGTTTGGAGATATATTTGAAGCAATTATCAAGGAAATATGGTTGAATTTGGAAAATCTTATCAAATGGTTAAACATTGGCCAATCAAAAGAGGCCATTGCAATCCAACTTTTGGGAAGAAGTATTTTTTTGTCGAAAGAAACCACCCAAAGGTAACAGCCACATTTAAGTGGCAAGTTTGGTGGGAGGTAAGGGTTGAACCCATTACCAACAGACCAAGAGGCTGTTGGCATCTTATCATTCGGGCAGAATAGGAAGATCAACAAGAATAATTGATCTCTCTATAGCTCAATTTTCTCTATCTCTTCTCGATGTCTATTTTCTACTTTGACTGCATTTTTCTTTAGGGAGGGCGGCTAGGCTTTTTCTTATCTAGTTGAAGGATAATCAAGGTTTTGGTTCAATAAAATTAATTGTGAGACCAAATTTGTTTTCATTCTTCAACCTATATTTTGAGTATCGAATGTTCTTTTGTACATATCTTTATGATTGTTCAACCTATATTTAATCACTAGGAGGTCTACTAGTTTATTATTCGTTATAATCTACTGCTAAGTTAGAAATCAAATCTATAATTGTTGTGTAGCCACTAAGATTTATTGATTTGGTTGGGGGAAGGGATGGATTTGATGATATGAAATAAGGTGTTAAATATCCTAAGTTAGAAACCTTCCACTTACACTTCAAAAAAAAAAAAAAAAAAAGAGAAACTTTGTTCAAAGTTGAAATGTTTTGGGTCTATGGTTTACGCTACAAAACCAAAAAAACAAAAAAAGGGTGGATCAGCCTATTATCTTGGGTACAAAGTTGGTTTCAGAGAAAATCCCATACATAAAAAAAAAATAAAATTGTGGAACAGCCCACTGTCTTGGTTATTATAATTGATACCGGAGCAAGTTTTATCTGATTTCTGCATCAATGAACATGGGCAAGATAAAATTACGTAGTGCAATTAATGGCTCAGATATGTTTAATTTGAATTTAGCCAAACCTTTGGCTATATTAAAAGTTGAACCATTTTTTCTACCTTGTCAACTTCCAATACACAATTTGACATGAATATAAATTTTTCATCAAGTGTAACAATTAATCCTTAAAGCCTCAAATTTACATAAATAGTCGCGATTCTCTAAGCAGAAATATGTGAAAACCGTTGTTGTGGAGAGTGATAGTTAAGCACTTTTTCTATTTATTTATTTTCTGGCTGGATTGGATGAAAGTATCTCAAATTATTTTTATCTAGAAAATACATAACCGAAAATATTTTTTTTTTAAAAAAAAAAGAGAGAAAGACGTTGGCAAATCTCAGGAAACATGTGGTTAGAGGCATAGGATGTTTTTCTCGTTTTCAGGGGCAAACAAACAGATACAATGATGTGTAGTTAAACCAGTAGACATCAGTTCATTACGTAAACAGTTCTTAAGAAACAGTTAGATTAACCATCTGACAAAAGGGGAGTCTTTTGGCCTATAGTTTTCCATTTTAATCTGCGCATGCATCAGATAGACGACAGCTTAGTTGTGATTTTGGAGCGTGAAGCTTCCCGTGAAAAGAGCAAGGGAAAAAATTGATTGCTCCGCCCGGTTTATAACTTTATTGTGTAATAATAAATGGTTCTATGCATAATTTGGCATCTTTTCAATAAGTGGAAAGATAGTTGCATCGAGATTATACAAACTCATTTAGTTAAATTTACTCATATCCGCCCATGAATAGGTGGGTATGGGTATAAATGAATTACCCGATAATACCTATTTAATACATTGATATAATTGGATAAGTCACTAAATCCAATTAACCTATTTAAAATTGTCTTGATAATCACATCCACTGCTACTCAGGAATCATAGCCATAGACTCTCTTTTGTTCCCAAGACTTCAATACTTAATTTGTGCTTTTCTTTTCTTGACTCAATTATTCTCTTAATAAAAGAGACTATAGTCATTTTGTCATGATATCCTGCTTAATTTTTGTTCTCAGATTCTTCATTTTGTCATGATATTAACTACTTTTGTTTTATTTATTTATTATTATTTGTTGGTTTTATCTTATCATTTTATTTTCTCGTAATTTGTTAATTTGCTCATTTTTCAGCATTACCAATTTATGATAAGTTTTAGCCTTCTTTCCTACTTTTTCAAAATGAAATTTTAAATTTATGCACGAAAAAAAATGCTAGGGGTTCAAAGTCTTTGGATTAAGTTTTATGATAACTTTCATATTATTTAGTCCAATTTTTTATATTCTTATTGTTCAATTATTAAATAATATGTAATTCTGCAACATAGCAGATGGATGGGAAAAAAATTTGTAATTAGACTTATTGGACATTATAAGTAAATATTTAAAATTAATGATGGGGGCAAACTGCAAAGGGTGGTATAAATTGAAAATTTGGCTTACAAAATAAATTTAGATGAGTTTGTCAAAGGTTAGAATACATGGGTAATTGGGTTACCCAACTCTTTTTTTGACTTACTCATTTATACACATATAATTAAATAGGTATAAATGAATTGATTTACTTATATCCATTATCTATTTTAACCCGTCCAAACCCATCTAAGTCATCCATTTTGACACCTCTAATGGAGATGACAAATGATGTATCTCTACAGTTGATTGTACCGGTTTCGCGGTGATTTCGCGCCTCATTTCGTCCTGTTTTGTCCTTTCCCAGCTTCCGTGCAGCCCCTTTGGCTGCTGGTGCCCTTTTGCTTATTTTTGCTTTTGTTCCCTTCTTTGGATTGTACCCTTGTCCTGGTTTCTTTGTAATTTTGTGGTCAATTTTGTCCTTTTGTTTCCTGTCCATCTTTCGCTACTGCAATTGTTATCGGACTTTATTGACAAAAATATATTAATTTATCGATTTTATTTATTAACTTCCTTTAACATATAGCTTCCTTCTTTAACTTTGTATTAACGTTTCCTTCTTCAAAATATAATTTCCTCTACTCTTTTATATATTAACAAAGATATTGATTTTCAAAAAAAAATGCGAATCAATAAAATTTCTGTGTGCATCTAATATATACAGAACAATATAAATTCTATGTGTTGCATTCTTTATTTGTTGATTTTCAGTAAGATATTGATTAATCAACAAATAAATTGCTTCATGATTAAATAAATATTTATTCATATATGCTATTGAATCAAACATTATTAATTTTTGATATCAATGAGCAAATGGACTCTCCGAAATTGTGTTATCTTTAAAGTTTAGAACCTTATTAATTCCCAAAAAATTAAAGCAAGTAGTATTGTTTCCGACAACATTTATTTACAAATCAATCGATCTAATACTCATTGAATTCAAAAATGATTATTTCATTAATAAATACAAATATATGATTTTTTTAATTTCTAATATCACATTGTTAAAAATCTTTAGTTTATATATGTTATATATATTTATTCATATATGCTATTCAATCAAGCATTATTAAATTTCGATGTTTATTCATATATGTTATTCGATCAACCATTATTAAATTTCGATCTCAATAAACTAATTGACTCTTCAAAATCATATTATCTTTAAATTTTAGAATCTTATTAATTCCCAAAAAATTAATGCAAGTACTATTCTTTCTTGCAACATTTATTTGCAAGTCAATCGATCTAATGCTCATTGAATTAAAAAATGATTACTCGATTAATAAATACAAATATATGATTTCTTAATTTCTAATATCACATTGTTAAAAATCTTTAATTTAGATATGTTATATTTACAATTTTATGTTCTCCACTACATTTATTTTCTTCCATTGTCTCTTACGTGTAATTCTTCCACTATCCAGTCTTCATTTAATGTGCCCATGTGCCTATTTACTATTTAGCTTACTTTATCCTAATCTCAGGTTTATCGACAAGCTCATTTCTAATCGAATATAGATAAGCATTCCCAGAAGGATTGGTAAGCTAATAATACCCATACATACAGCTCTTAGTTTCCACTCATTTATGTTCCTTCTATTCCCTTTCCTTACAGAGAATTAATACATCATTTTATCCACATTTGAGAAACCATTGGACAAACACAATGCTCATACAAAATGGAAATCACACATGGTTCATCAAACTTGATACCAACTTTCAGCTATCCGGATGGAACAAATTCATACAAGATCACAATCTCTCAGATGGTTCGATTATTCGATTTTTACATATAGGCTGCATGGTATTTAGAGTGGCCATCTATAATCCAAACAACTGCTTGGCTTCTGACGAATGGAACATCCTCCTCAACAATCCGCTATCATCCATTGAATGCAGCAAACAATCCGTTTTACATAAAACTAGGAGGTGTGCACCGCGCATAAGCGCGGTGTGGATTTGAAAGATTGGCATGCCCAGTGTTGTTGAGTAAAGTAATAAGAAATTGGAAAGTTGAAAGTAAGAAATTTGGAAATTGTAATGAACAACATATTTAACAGATAAGTAAAAAAACATTAATACTAATGAACGTAGATTTAGAAAACAGAATAAGTAGGTCTTCAGTGATTAATGTTGAGATCATTGATGTTGAGGTTGTCAACGTTGTGAACTTCATCCATAGTGTAGTAAGTGATCATTTGATAAGCTGAGCGTCTGATCATTCTGAACTTTGATGTGGAGGGTTTGACGTAGCATGTAAGTATTTTTCCGTGGAGAATTGTTTGGAGATGCTGAGTTATATTTATATTCTGGTGAGAATAAAGTGTGAAAGGAATATAATAAGTTGTTGGGAAAAAGAGACCGAAACAAGTGATGCATAAAAGAAAATAGGTACTTACCTCCATTTGCAAATAGAATAGTTCAGCAGTTGAAAATTGAACTAGCTTTTTGGCTTCAGAGCCCATAGCAGTAAGACATAGAGTGTCAGTTGAATCCGTGATCCAGATCGAAATGCAAGCCCTGGAATTAATGAGGTGATGTACATGCGATTGGAGGTATAGATTGAGTAAGATAAGCAGGGTATATTATTTATAAGTACCTGGGTTGGAGATCAACATTAGCTTGGCAGTATTTGCAAGTTATTTTCCGTTCATCTACACAGTTGTTTGGGTGATAACAATTGGGACAAGCTATGTAGGTAAAATCTTGAGGTTTACAATCAAGCTCGACGACACCTCTAATCCATGCAGTCCTTGGTTTCTACATAAAATAATAAAAGCAATAGGAGCAGCAATAGGGAAATATTAACAAGGAAATATGAAAAAGAAGTTAAGATGTGAAATTGGCTAGTAGTATAAGAATTTTACGAAGTGAAGCAGAGCGGCTATGTCATGGATTTGATTGTAGTGAGGGGGAGGAAGAAGGATGTGCGGATTAGTATAACTGTGTTCATGGACCATCTGTGCTAGCTAAGGCGCGTTGTGATGATACCTAAAATAAGAAAGGAAAAGTTAAGGTGGAACAGAGTAATTGGAATGATGGAACATAGAGCGCCTAAAAAATTCTAACCAGTGATGCAGATCCGTTGCTTGTTGTACTATTGGAGATATCAAAATAGTGGTCGAATCTTGAGTTGAAAGACTAAGATCTGGGATATAAGGGAAAAAAAGGAAGAAAATATGAACAGCAAGATGGACGAAAAAGATTTTTTTGCTTATAAGTGTGATGGTGTTTTTTAAATAATAAATAGTAGGTATTTGGTTACAGTTCTGTGTTGTGACTTTCATTCTTATGCCAATGATGACTGGAAAATCGTTTTGAGCAGCTGCAATTGCAGGACCATTGGCTTGTTCGAAGTCATTCTTCAAAGTTAAAATGAATGGCCTCATGCTAGCAAAAACAGGAAGAATAAATATTTATGTGAATAGTTTGTTCGGATATATGATGTATGGAATAACTAAATGAATTAGCAGGTAAGGTTATTACTCTCGATCGGCAATGACATAGCCTCGAGCAATGGATGTTTCTCTGTCAGAAGCGATAGTTTTCACAGGTAAAGCATGTAGTACAATTCCCATGACATCTAAGGAAGTTTTAAAAAGAAAATCAGGATGCTAGTAATTTGTTGGCAGGTGGACAAGATATTGCATGGTGTGAGGGCTAACTTACTTATAAGCTGATCAGTGTCAGCAATTACGGCTAATGTAGAGAAAGAATGTAGCTGGAAATGAAGAGGAAGAGAAGGTTGACCAGCCTCTTGAATTTCTTCAATTAAAGTATCTTCAGTAGCAATGAAATGAAATGGATATTGACTGATGGCAGTATCAGTAATTGGCGGAGAAAGCAAAGCTCCAGAGATGTGGTATGTTTTAAACGGTACAAGCAGTTCAGTTCTTTGATCGAGAATGCTCTGAGGAACATGCATTTCGACTGTCGTACCCTGTGATTAGCAAGTATTAAATTGTATTGAAGTTAGTTTGATGATTTGAAGGTAAAAGGAAGACTTGGATATATATTACCTCTGCGTCAGCAAGCACAAATGTTTGAAATTGTTGCTGAAGAATTGAGCTAGACTTCACATGTGTTGCTTCAATTGCCTGGACAGTAACTCCCCAGTGTTTCAAGGATGGATGAATAGCAGACAAAGGCATGGTAGAAGGGTTCATCTTACGGGTATTGTTTAGCAGGATGTACTTTGAAGAGAAGATTGAGCGTGCTAGGTATTTGCAGAGGAAACTAAATGTGATTTATTGGTAGCAGGTGATGAATATGTAGGAGAGAAATGGTAAATGATTTGTAGGGTGGTACGAAATGTAAATATGAGTAATAAGTTGAGTGATGGGTTGAAAAGAGAACAAGTAAAGAGATTGGCAGGCATGAAGTTGCAAATCTAGCAGTATAATGCATGCAGTAAAGGAATCTTTGTTAGGCCTGCGGCATTTTGTCTGCTAGTAGCTCTAGACTTTTTGATTTAAATCAAGAATTCCTTTTTTAATGCTTATAAGGTGAACGAATAATTTGGTGTAAAGTAAGATGGCTGTGGCTGGTACTGGAAAATTTTACGAAAAGGAACAATAAGTATGGGCGCACAACTCTATATCTAAAGTGGAGAATTTGTAATATTTGTTATAGTGGATTGGTAAATACTGTAATTTAAATTATTAGTATATAAAAAGTATGAATGTTGATATTAAGGAGTGCAACTGTAAGGATTTTTTTATCTTAGTTTTTGTTATTTTTAAATTATACTTATATGATTTTAATGTGGCACTTATTAAAGGAAATAAAACACTTCAATTGATTATATTTTAATGTTATTGGTAATTATAATTAAAAAAATTTTATTAAAAATTATTTACCTATCCTTGGACTCAATCTTCTATTATTATACATACCAATCATTATTATTATATAAAACGTATGAATGTTGGTATTAGGCAGTGCAAGTGCAAGTAGTTTTGATTTTGATTTTTGTTATTTGGAAATTACCTTCATGTTTATATGTAATAGAGTGATGAATATACTATAATTTTGGCTAAACATAATATTGTCAATATTTGATATGTTAAAGTTTAAGTTATAAATGAAAAAGTATTTGGTTTATGATTTCAAATTGAATTCTAAGGGATATGTGAACTATATTGGAATGTTTTTTTGATTTGATAAAATTTTTAAAAGTAATTAGCTTTAGAAAATAAATAATATAAAAATACGATATTATGATATTGATGATTAAAGTTTGAAAAGAAATTAGTTATTTGAAAAATAATATATTTTAAGATATTACAATTATGTACAAAGCATGTGAGCTATTACTAGTTAATTAAAAGAAGGGAACTTGTTTCAATGGGTGAAGCTGTATTATGACATAGAATAGATATCGCAAATAAAATGCACAGTGAAGGAATATTGTAGGGAGAAAAGAATAGCTTGGTTGCTCAGTGTTGGGTCATGCGTGATGTTCAGTTCATGTAGGTCACTGCATTGTCAGAAATCTGATAAAATTTTGCAGCAAGGGAATATATTCCTGGGCAATGTAAATTGTTGGATATGTATTGCAGTAAAAATGAGACAGACCAGTCTTTTTTGTCGAGAAGCAGGTTAATAATAAACTGGTTATATATTTAATGAAGGATTACATATGTAAGTGGATATCTGTCCACCATAAAAGTACAGCAGAAAGATATTGTACCAAGGGAAAATCTTCTCAATTCCATCACTATTAAAGATTAAAACAGCAAAGCTTGTCTGTGATTCTGGAATGAAGACAAGCGTATCATTATGCTGCAGATGATGGTCCAGAACAAACTTTCTCCAATTTTGTTTGAGTCGGTTGCGCTTTATTCCAACTTGAGTGATGTTGTTGCCAGTTTTTAGAACTATAGTTGGAGTTTTGTTACCATTTAAAAAGTGATCGACAAACCGAGGGAGTTTCTACAAATAAGAGAATGTAAGTTAGTTAATGAAGAAGGGTCAATTATTCTGCCGGAGGAAAGGTGTTTAGAAACGGTGGATAGAAAAGAAGATTACCAAGGAATTTGGATATGCTGAGTCAAACGTCTGATAAAAGCAGATTGAATTGGATAGATCTTGAGAGAAATCCAGGCTTAGCGACGAGGAGGAAACAATTTGCTGATGAAGTGATAAAAAGGTAGGATCTGACAAGACGAAAGAATAATATTGTAAAATATAGTAAGTGGTATATATAGACTGCTAAATTAGAAAGGGAAATATAACTTGTGAACCTATACTGTTTTGCTGATGCAAAAGATTCGGTAGGGAAACTGTCCAACGGAGATAGACTTGCTTTTTCAGTTCAGAGAAATGAATGATATCAAAAATTAGATCTCCAGCATGGCGAAGCAATAGCATATCATGCTCTTTGGTCATGTTCTGGTGATAATATTCTATCCATCCTTCTTCAAAGCAGCTATTTCTAACTGAGATAGTCCATCGTTGCAATCCATGTCTGAAGGTGATTGTAGTGTTATCGTGTTGGCTCAGCAATATTTGAAATTCAATAGGCAAAGGCTGTATGTTGCATAAAAAGGAAGGTCATGTTTGAACGCAAGTTGAAGAAAAAACCATAAGAAAGCTATAACATTGGAGACAAATATTATTACCTGTCCTTTGTTTTTGCATCTAATAAAAAAGCAATATGTTTGTGGAGCATTGTTCGTGCTGTGAGAGGAATTCATAGAAATGATAGATGTTTGTGCCATGAAGGTGTTAAGACGAATGGATGAGAGCAGTTGGTCAGTGTAGTTGCATAAGTGTGAGCTATGAAAGCATAAAGAAAGAGATTTGTAATAAATTGTAAGTAAAGGCATGCACATAGTAAGAAGGAATGGAAGAGGAAACAGACACATATATATATATACTATCAAGTGATGCCTGTTTATCGTAGCAGAACAAATATAATTGGTTGCGTGTTGGGCCAGTAGTTTAGTAGATGACAATGCTGATGTTCAGAGAAGTACATATTATAATTGATACTATATCTGTTATATCCACTGAATAATTAATGCAGAAGGAGATAACTCTTCAGTAAAATTGTGACTAAAGTGTTCTGGTGTAACTGAAGGGTAATGAGCATCGGATTGAAATGAAAAGATGGAATAGCTGGAAAAAAGTAAATGACAGTAAAATGTCCTGTTAGAACAGCAATGGAACAAGACATAAAAGTTATTTTCATTTTAGCTGCAAGTTTCAACAAAGGGAATCAAGCACTGGCAGCATAGTTCCCCTAGGAGAATAAACCATCAAACAAAATAAAGTTCAAAAGAAGGGGATCAGGTATGGGTAGCGTGGCTTCTGAGGCAGAATAAGGCGGTGAACAAAAAGTAATTGATAGCAATATACAGTATAGCTACCTATTTGGAGTTATTAACACAAAAGGAAATAACACCAGTCTACATGAGTCTGGACTTCTTCTTAGAGCCTTCACTGACAGAACGGGAAGTATTATTGGCTTCATCAGCTAAGAGTTCCAATTTTTGAGTTAAACATTGTCTAGCCTTGGAAGCTGGTTTGGTTTCTTGAATAGGTGTGGCTCCTGTAAGAAAATAAAATTTGTTAACAAAGGCGAAATAGTAATATATGTCTATATAGGCTACATCTAATAATGATAGATGAATATATAGTCAATTGTATAATAGAATCAGAAGAACAAAGGAGTTTTTGAACAGATGTTTATGAGGCATTATTATTTGACCTGAGAAGGAAATAAAAGTTTTATTAATGTCATAGATACAATTAAATGTTAATGCTAAACAGTTAATACCTGAAGTGACGATGTCAGCAGTGTCAGATTGCAGCTCGATTAACAAAGTAGGATTTTTGGATTCAGCATTTTTAGATTCAGCAGGGGAATCAACAGCATCACTATTGAGAAGTTCAGAATAGTAGATAACTGTATAGCATTGTTTTGCATCAGACATTTGAGCCTGCACTGGTTTTATATGTACGAGAAACCACTTGGACTCCAACTCCTTATGGACAGCCTCCAGAGGGAGCTCAATGTTCTATGAAAGGAAAATATGGACACGAAAAATAGGTGAGTGGATAAGCATTATATTCACAATGCAGAAGTCTGCTACAATAACAATTAAATGGAAGGGATAATAATTTGACAGTTATTTTTTGCAAGGAAAACAGGCCTGCTTAAAATGGTCCATTATTTCAAGAGCAGTGAACTTTAGCAGCTTTTCAGCTTGTTCTCCAAAAACAGAAGCTGTGATGGTACCAGTATCATCACATAAATCCATATCAAAGCGACACCTATAGATGTATGTAAATTGGAGTGAGGCATATGTATTAAAGAAGAGTTAGCAATAAATAAGTAGAATATACACATTAATTAATTTCAAAGTAACTACCTAGGCTGAGCAGGATGTTTTTCTTTGCACGTATTACACATAAAAATAACTCCATCTGTAGCAGCAGTGCCCCGACAACATTTTTTACAGCTCATATACCAGTATTTCTGGAATATGTGCTGAAAGGAGAACCTTGCTTTAACCCATATATTCTAAAAGACAGTCAAGGAAGCCACAGTGTTAACTTATATGTTAATATGTAAATGGATAGTTAAATGACAGATTAGATGAAGAAATGCTGAAACCTTTTGTGATGGTCTGACATTTGAAATCAAAATGGTTTTTTGATCTGGCTTTGCAGATATCTGAGGGTTATACTTAATATAGCTCTTTTCATCAATGATTGCTGCAAGTAGTTTGGTATTTCTGATCGCCCTGGGATAGAGGAAACAAAAAAAATAATCAAAACAAGTGATTATATATGATTGATTGCTAACATGATATAAAGCATTAATCAATACCATTTCTTTAATTCTCTTGCTTCCTGTACAGGAGGATCAACAAGGATTGCAGAATCAAACCATGTCGACAGCGCAACTCCTATACGATTAAGAATGAAGATACATTGGCAAATTTTCTGTATCAGATTTTTTACAAAAATGAAAATTAAAATAAAGATGTATAGAGGCAGAATTACCATTATAGTTGTTAACTTTGAGCCTGCGACATATGACGACAGGGTAGTTGCCTATTTCAGCTATTATCTGTTGCCCTTCATTTTTAATGAAATCATCCCACATAGAAAGTATGACAGCTTGTGATCTAACATGAAGGCAATAGGCAGCTGTTAAGACATGTAACAGATAGACGTCGAATTATAACAGAATTAACTAAGAGTGGCAAGCGGCAGAAAGGGTCGGTTACTGTTCATTGACAAGGACGAATTTCTGAACAACTGATTCTTTGAAATGTTTATTAATGACCCTTCTGTCCTGTGCTTCAATAACTATTCCAAGGACATCTGTGAAAGGAAAAAGTTGTTGTAAAAGCTGTCCTGATTTGAAATGCATGATATATGTCTAACACAGAACATACATACCTACAGATTTATCTTTACGATCCACATACTGTGCCAAGTCTGTGAATTGAGTATAGTTAAATTTGACAGGCATTATATCTTCATCATCGGCATCCTCTTCAATGACAGTTTTACTAGTGAGCATCCACTGCATTGTTAGTTCAGGCGTTTGATATTTTGAGTCGATTGGTCTAACCACAACATTCGATATTTTGTACTTTTTGTAGACCTGCAGGATTGGTCCGACCCTAGATATATCATGGTTGAAAATAATGCCCTCAACCTTTGATCCCTATTTCGTAAGTGAAAATGTTCAAGAATGAATCAGGTGTGATTATGAATATAATATAAGGAGAAACTTTAAATATAGAAGTTGTATTTATCTACCTCTGTATCAACAAAAATAAGCTTTTGCTTCTTCGTCGGCGTTGACAATGATTGGGCAATCTACTGTTTTTCCTGAACAATAACTTTGTATGACCAGTCTTGCATATCAGGCACAATTTCTTTCATGGATAAGAGCTTCTCCATGCTAAATGGAAACCAATAAAGAGAATATCTATCAAATGTCAGTATGAATAAGGAATGGCATTGCAGACATTATAAGAACAGAATAATAATTATGGCTAACTAACCTTAAATATAAATAAGTCTAACATGCAGTCCTAGTGTTTAGTTAGTCGGAGTATTTCTTCAAAGACAACATTTCTAGTCCTGCAATCAGTTTTTATGCCATCAAAAGTTCCAGGCAGGATAAGGACTTTAAGTGCTGCAGAAGTTTTTACTCTGGATAAAACAACATATAATTGGCCGTGAGAAAAAACTGGCTCGCGAAGGTAGATTCCAACGTAATCCAATGTTTGGCCTTGGGATTTGTTAATTGTCAGAGCAAAACAGACACGGACAGGAAATTGAGTCCTTATAAATGGCAAGCCATTCTTGTCATTATCAGAAACTTGTAAAGGAATTTTAGGCAGAAAAATTCTTTTGCCTCGATGTTGGCCAAAAGCTATCTCTGCACAGATAGTATTCTGCTTTAGCTCCCTGCAAATGAGTCGCGTACCATTGCATAATCCTTCTGTAGGGTTCAAATTTCTTATAAGCATGATTGGACAATTTTCTTTGAGCAGCAACTTGTGAGGAGGAAGGCCTTTTGGATTTTGAGAATTCAAGAAATCTTGATAGTCTCCTTGATGCCGGGGATCAACGGTTCTATCAGAACTGACGTACACATGAAGGTTTCCAGGAAATCTTTTGATCATCATGTCATTTATTTTATCAACGGAGCTATTTTTTGGAGCAAGGACACATCTATTGATCATACTATAAGGATTTTTTGAATAGGTCATTAAATCTGGAAAAACAGATTCGACCAACCTGTTTGTAAGAAATATAAGTGAGAATGTATGAACATTCAACTAGAAAAAAATGGATAAAAGTAATACGTTGGAGGGAAAATTCTTTAACCTGTTCAAAGATTGCTCTTTTTCAATATAAGGAATGACCATGGCAAAAGGTAAAGTTATTTCGCCATGTCTATCAACAGTTTCTCTTCCTTCTCCTATTCTTAATAAGAAGTCTGAGAATGCTGGATCTAAAATGGCTCGCATATTGTGCACCAACTGCAGCTTTTGCAGCTGAGACCACAGAGGAGAGTTAGGGAGACTAGATTCTATAAGAACTTGCTTTGTAGCTTGTTTGATAACTGGCAAAGTTTGGCGAAAATCGCCACCGAAAATAACTACTTTTCCTCCAAATGGATGGTCACAGTCCATTATATCCCTAAGCAAACCATCAAAGGCTTCAACAGTCTCTCGCTTGGCCATTGAAGCCTCATCCCACAAGACTAACTTTGATTCAAAAAGTAATTTTGCAACACTGCCCTGTTTACTAATCTGGCAGGTTTTAGTTCTAGAAAAATCTAATGGTATTTTGAATCTAGAATGAGCTGTTCTTCCTCCTGGAAGAATAGAGGCTGCGACACCCAACGTTGCAACTGCAATAGCAATGTAGCCTTGGGATCTCAAAGTAGCTAGAAGAGACCTATATAAGAAGGTCTTACCGGTTCCCCCAGGGCCATCAATAAAAAAACTCTGGCCAACAGGACAGAAAACTGACTGCAGAATTAAATCATAGGCATGCCGCTGTTCAGCATTTAATTTGAAAGGCATCATTAGATCCTCTGCTGGAACTTCAATATTTTTTTCACATTCAATTTCCTTTGTTAGCTGATCATAGTGAACATCTACTGAAGTGTCTGCAGCTAGATGGTAGTCAGGAAAACTCTTACCCATTTGTTCGACCATTTTTTTAATTTCTTGCAGGACTTTATTCCTTATTTCTTCAGGCGTATTAAAACAGAGATGTTGAGATCGGTGGTAATCTGCAGAAAGATCAAGCTGAAATTTGTTCCAAAGAAATGCATGATCTGCTGGAGAACAATGAACAAGAATAGTAGCAAATAGCAGCCTCAAAGAGGATGGCATTTGAAAAAGAACTGCTTCTTCAAGAGTTTCTTGTATATATGTGTCAGACTGTAAAAGACCAAGGCCCAAAGCAGCATCTCTAAAGCAATTCATTTTTTTGCCATCAACATTCAAGAGGTTATCAAACGACGTAGGAGCTCGAACATGAGTTAGCAGGAGTCTAAGGTAATATCTCTCTCCTTCATGAGGGCTGACCGTGACCAGTCTTCCAATGGCTCTCTTACGCTTTCTCTCAGTCCAAGCTTTAAATTTAAAAGACCAAACAAAATGCTCTGGAAATTCTCTATAAATGCACTTCAAGGTTTTAGCCGTTCCATTTGCTTTGTTCATTTTGAAGAACTCAGTCAACATGGTTTTTGAAAAGTCAATTTTCCTCATCAGCTGTAAAAGGTCTGAGTTCTTGTTGAAAGTAATCAGTTGCTGGTCAGGTAAGTGAACTTGTAGAGTATAGACAGCTGGAGTCATCTCGTTTAGCCTAAATTCAAATATGCGCCAAAATGCTTCAGGGGGTGAAATCCATCTTCCCTGCTGGAATTCTCTAATCTCATCGACATCAGCACGGGAATCATCAGATATAATTTTGAAGCTGATAAGATCATGTCCTTTGAAGATATACTTGTATAAGTATTTGACCAGCTCCAAAGTGGAACAGATTTCCACATTCATGTGACAATCAAGCAAGGCTAAAAGATATGGATTATAAGGAATGATCCATCTATTGTCAAGTTCAAACCTGCGGACAGTTATTTTGCTACCATCATCTCTTCTCCTATAGTATGGATAGCTGTCTTCAGCATGAGTTGTATGTTCACAGAAATTTTTCGGATAATGATTTTTACAGCTACCGCCTTTCATACAAGGGCTATTCTTGCCCATGTCTCCGCAAGGTCCATGAACCATGTGCTTAAGAACAAGAGAATACAAATGAGGAAACTGCTTAGGATCAGGGAGTTCAGCGGAAACTATTCTATCATATGACTCAGGATTAAGCAATTTGAATTGTGGTTTCAAGATTAATAATAAGTGTGCATGAGGAAAGCCCCGTTTTTGGAATTCAATAACATAAACGCATGCAGCAACTTCTCCAAAAATTTTTCTGTCCAAAAGTTTTGCCTTGAGCATTTCAAATTTTGCTCTAAATACTCTAGACAACAGGTCTGGCCTATCCTGAGCTCTCTCTTTAAATTGCAGACAATCTTGAATTTCTTTCCACATTGGATTACATGTCATGGTTAAGAAAATATCTGGCTTTCCATATTTTTGTACCAATGCCATTGCATCAAGATATCTGCGCCTCATATCTCTTGGACCACCGATAAAAGATGCTGGCAATATAACCTTTCGACCAACTTTTGAACCTTCAGTCTGACCAATGGAAACACTATCTAGCACTCCTTCAAGGATTTCTGTCCGAATTTCATTTTGCCTCTTACGCTGGAAATCCAGGCGCGATGTTTCAATTTTGACATAGGAATCAACCGAAAACTGCTGCAACAATCTAAGGCTATGCAATAGCATGGATTCATCATTCTTCCTGATTTGGAACCTATAGCAGTAATATTCTCTAGCTGATACAGTATGCTCATCCTTTTTTGCATGGTCAGCAGCTATAGGGAATGAAAAAAGAAGTCAACATGTAAAGAAAAGTTTATTTGATAACGGTTACGTCGGAGAATTATAAAACATAGGAGATATACTTGCCTCTCTTTTCTAAATCGATAAGGTAAGATGGTTCCTGCACAGAAGAGGGATCAATGATAACCTCTTCATCACAGGAATGTTCAGTTTGCTTTCTTTTATAGGCTCGCTTAATTCCGTGGTGCCAACCAGATTCACCACGGGGAAACAAGAGAGGATACTGCAAAGGATCATAACAAGCATAATAATGCTGGACCTTGTGAGCAGTATTTGAGTGGCTATATACGAGAATATGTGCTTGCCTATTTACTGATTCATCATCATTTTCAGTCCATATAGCAGCAACTTGAGAAGTAGAAGTAAGATTATAAATATGCTGGTCAAGGCCAGGAAAGCAATTAAGCACAATATTATGCTTTTCAAGATCAGGAATATCCCTTAGATCCTTAAAGAATCTAGCATAAGGATTATTAGAAAGTATGTCCATCAAAAGCTTTAAAGTGCTCTCGCGAAGCTTGTCAGAAGCAGCAACTCGGTTGATTAATTGTTCATCAGTATCAAAAAAGTAGAGATGGATTCCACAAGTTCTATCATCAGGCTGTGATAAGCTGTTTAGAAAATGATAAACTTGTCCCTGAACACGAAAGGTATATACTCCTCTTGTATTCCTTGTCAATTCTGGATCATACTTTGCAGCAAATGAAGTGAAAGACAAGTTATTGTTGTAAGTACGAGCTAATTTTCTGAAATGGTCAGATTCTTCATCATTTCCTATAAATAGACGCTTTAGAGCGTAAGGCATTGGAGGAGCAACAATAGAAATTTCTCCTTGAGAGCAGCAGAAGCTAGGGGGCTCCAAATGGAATCTTTTAGCTCCACAATATTGACAATCAGGAGCATCAGGCAATAATAAAGATTCTTTAGGAATTTCATCAATCCTAGAGTTTTTTGAGCGACGTTGTCTAGGAAGTGTCCCTGCAGTTTAGGTTATGTAACGGGAACGATACTCAAAAGGAAGTCCGAAAGAAATCTAATATGAAAGGAATATGGATGGAAAAGTCACGAATATGACAAACAATGAAAGAGCAACCTGTTTGCCTCTTTGCTGGCAATATAACGGTTGAACAATTTGTTGCATTGGCTGTAAAACCAACAGGAGGAGCAAAGGATGCGCTGGCCTCATTTGTGTTGCCTGGCAAATCATTGTATTATTTTAAACCGAACAACCGTTTGTTGCAAAAGAAACAGGGGTTTGACAAGCTGGACGTGGAAAGAAACAAAAAGGATTACCAAAATGAATGAATAATACCTGTAGGCTGAGTAGGGCTAAAAGACACAGGGGTGACTGTGATTGAGGAAGACACTCCATGCTCACCTAAGTCGTTTAAGCATGAAGGAGCAGAAGAACGAAGGGATCCAAGATTTGACTCATCAATAGATTCTAAGACGACATCTGTACTTTCAGTATGCAAATGACAGGTTTGTTCATTTTCATTTTGACTATGCAAAGGCAGGAGCTTGTTCTTTTTCTTTTTCCGAGAACAATTGGCTGTGGAACGTTTTCTACAAGGACGAGAAGGCTGAACAGTAGCCGAAACATGGGGGGAGAGACAGGCCTGCTCTTTTAGCGTTGCAGTACCACTATTTACCGCAGCTTCTCTACGGTGAACCGAACGACTTATCAGAGGTGCTGCAAACCATACAAATATATGGACTCACTTGTATGAGAATAGTACGGAGGGAAGCGAAGACAATAAAAGATGTCAACATGGGGAAGACAACTAAATAACTATAAAGGTCCTGGGGGAAGAGAGCTAGAATTTTGCGATGGTATATACCTTCAGAAACTAAACTACATTGAACTAAATGTGGGACAACAGCAGAGGAAGAAGTTCCACTAGATAGGCAGAGTGGAGCAGGGATAGTGGTAGACATATAGTCCAACGATTGCTGAAGCACAGCAGGACAACCATCAACAACTTCATTATGGCAGCCTGGTAGCTGGTCGTTACGAGCAGGAGCAGAACCAAAGAAACAAACACCAGTTTCAACATGTCCGAACGGTACACTACGAACGTAAGATCGAGAGGATTTGTCTTTTTTCTTAACAAGCCTGGCTTCACATCTCCGGCACAAAAGTGCAGCCTTGGCATCGGGAGACATTTCCGCATAGCGCTTTCGGCGCAGAGCATTTTTATCCATTTCACTAAGATAACTAAGGAAGAACATTCCATATATGATGACTTTGTAAGAACAAACAATAAGCATAAAAGAACATAGCAGAAACCAAGGGAAAGAACAGGAGCACATGCGAATTGGTGTAAGAAATTAAACAATCAAAGGATGAAGACATGCATGAGCACGATGTACAGTACAAAAATGCAGCGAGCGAAAAGGATAAAGAAAGATTAAACAATGCACCAAGCAAAAACACTAAAGAAAGCATGAAGATTCTGAAGAAGCCATGCATGCTGGGGAAAATACGTAAAGTACGGAATGACCAGGAAGGAGGCAAGAAATAGTCAGCAACTAATGCAGGCAGAAGGAGGGAAAAGGCAAGCAAAACAAAGAAACAAGCATCTGACCTGCAACCAAGTTCCTGCCATAACACATAACAGAAGATCAGCTCCATAGCAGCGCCCTCGGAAGAACGAGAACGCCAGAAAATCCCAAGCACAACGACATCAAATAAAGCTGTAGAAGAGGAAATGGCAAGCACAGAAAGATGAGATATTGGAAAGAAAACAAAGAGGCGGGAAAGGTTTTTTTTTTTTTGGTTTTAAAATGAGCTTACCACAATAGCAACGGCATGCATGGATCAGCATTCACAAGCACGCAAACAGGGGAAAATGGAACAAAGTCAGCGAATAAAATAGCAAATGCTGGCACAGCTGATAAAGAGAAGCAGTAAACAGTACATAAACCGAAAAGGAAAAACTGGCGGAGATAATTACCTCGAAGCTGGACAATAGAAATGAAAGCTCCAAAAGAACAGAGAACCAAGCAGAGGGAAAAAGAGCAAACCAACCTTATAGCTGAAACAACGGAACGAAAGAGGAAAAATGATCACCGGATGCATAAACCAACCACAAAGCATGATAGCATCTGTAAAATCCAGGACAGAAAGTATGGAATAGCTTCCCAAGACGTACGGAAGACAACGTTTTGAAAGTATAAGAGGCAAAGAAGGTACGCATGGCTGAGAAGCTACAAAGTGACAAAGCATTATTTTGACATCTATAACCCAACAATAGCTAAACTAAGCCAAGCCAAAAAAAAAAGTAAATAAACATGTAAGACAAGGGTAAATAGGTAAAATAGGAGTTGTCACTTTTACCCAAATACACACTCTAACCTCACCAAAGACCTGACATTAGGTAAAATGGGAAGCAGAGTAGCATTATTATCAGCACCACAAGCCTAACACTATTATTATTATTGTTGATGACCACTATGAGTCCGGTCTCGGGTTCCATTGAAGGAGTTGATTTTTTCCAGCCAGGGTTCGGTGGCTCACAAACGCAATCCACAGACTAACAATTGCAAGCAGCAGTTCACGTGAAAGGCGCATGGAGAACGACCACTTTCCAGCAAATCATCAAATGCCATGTCAGCAAACAAAACGCACCATTGGACAACTTCCTAAGCACTTAGTCTATAATATGGTTGATAATTTACATCTTCCACGCAGATACGTCAACCCCCTATTACAAAATAAACTGATGCCTTCCTTTCTTTATTATTGAAGCACTATTCACAGAACAAGAAAAACTGATGACACATTTCTCATTTTACATAATGTTAACAGCAGACGATCTTGAATCTTTGGTAAGTTTCATGTAAATTACGTTTCAATCAATACAATCCATACATCACGTTACTGCTTCCTCCTTCATATAACCAATACCTTTTTTCCCCTATTTTCTATCTCAAATCCTCATCGGTGATATACCAACATATATACAAACAAATGAAGCAGGAATCATCAATTGCTGTCATACTAAAACTCGATGGATCTTTCAACTAGAAGGAATCCAGATAACAGAAGGTTGGCTGACATTGGCACATAAATATTTCTTATATGAAGGAAGTGTCGTTCTCTTCACCCTACTCAACGAAAATAATTATTCTATCCAACTCTTTGACAGAGACTTCATCCAGCAATCGTGATCTAGCATCTCCATTACAACTTATTACACATAATAATCATATTCCCCTGAATTATGTATCTTTCATGTAATAAAATTAGAATTTTACCACCAACTATTAAATTTCTCTCATTATACAACTTCACAAAATTTTTACCATTACCAGCCACTATTCTCCATTATAACAAAAATTCATAAACAAATATTTACAATAATAGCCATACATATACAAACAAAAATATACATAATATAAACAACATTAAACAATCATAACATATACTTTTTTTCTCCAAAATACATATATCAAAAAAAATAATTTTCTCAAAAACACATATATCAACAAAAACTTCATACATATCCAATAAATATAAATCAATTATACCAATTTATCTTTAACTTCCATTAATCCCACCAATCATTTTTTAAAAAATATACATAATATAAAAAACATTAAACAATCATAAAATATATTTTTTTCTCCAAAATATATATATCAAGAAAAATAATAATTTTCTCGAAAATATATATATCGACAAAAACTTCATACATATCCAATAAATACAAATCAATTATACCAATTTATCTTTAACTTCCATTAATCCCACCAATCATTTTTTTAAAATATACAATAGTTCTTTCTATTCCAAAAATCTTATTTCAATAATATATATGAATTGCCAAATTATCAACTTAAACCTTTTACACTTCAAAATTGAATAATACAATGTACATACGTTCAATAAAAAGTTATAATTAATTCTATACCCTTTATTTATGATTTATTTTCCACAATATACATATATTCACAAAAATATCTTTTCTCTACAAAACACAACTTTAATTCCGTAATGCAAACACAAAATTCTTTTCACTATACAAACATATAAATACATTTTTATATCCTATTTATACCTCTTTTTATATATCTCCACTTCTGCCAAAATATATTTTAATACAGCCAATTGTTTTTCAAAATATAACATAATTTCCCTCTATTTCAGAACTACTACTTCAATAATGTTTGTTCACAACTGAATTATTAACTTAAAGCTTTTACATTTTAACATTAAATAACATAACGCAAATACAACCAACATAAAATACTAATGTACAACCAACATTATGCCACTTTGTATTACCTTGCATTAACACAACTAATTACTTATAGACATATAAAACATTTTTCCTCTATTTCAAAAATATTACTTCAATAATATTTCAAAAACTAAAAAATTCCAAATTATACCACTAAAACCCAAACTAAAAAAAACAAACTTTTCTCTAAAATCACAACTTACATTATCAAAAAACAATCAATAACGGACATCCCGCGAAACTCGCGGGGCACCAGGCCTAGTAAAATATAAATCCCTTTGGGATTTACATCTAAGTGGCCAAGATTTTGCTATTAAACTCTTGATCAAGTCACATTCTTGGGTTAAGAACAGTCGAGATTACTTTTCAAGGACAAGCATGACAGTTAACATGATAAGGGAACTTTTTGGCAAGAAGCAAATTCATGATGATTAACTATAGTACTTACAGGACAGAGTAAGTTTTAAGGATCAATAATTTTGATTTGAGAAAATAGACGAGATCATATACACAACTGATCAATACGAGGTGAATGATTCATAGGTATATCTCAAGTCATATTCCATTTCACAATTGATCATACACTTTGGTTTAATCAGCTCTAGTTGGAAGGTGGAAGCTTTCCAACCAAGAACGATGAGAACAATGTTAATGCCCGGGCAGGCTGATAACTGGGAACAAGATGTCCAGCTCCCCTTACTATAACAAAGGTTAAGTTTTCATATTCCACTGCATAACCATCAACCTGAACAAGTATACAACATAGGATTAAAAAAACTTAATTTTCCTTGTACAACAATTGAACATAAGGATTCTTTTAACCAAAGAAATGAAATGCAAAAAAAGAAAACGTATAATTTGCAGTTGATTCTTGTTTACCTCGCCTTGAGTGTACCAAGCATACCAAGGAGTTTTCACGGAGAGCCTGAGTTTGTTCAAGGCATATCTAGTTGTTGTCACAAAACAAACACTATCTATGTCCCCACTGCGATTCAAAATGATCAAACTTTAATCAAACACTAACTGGATAGGAAGGTCCTCAGGCATTCATGATTTTACAGCTTAAATTTTTTCCTTCCTTACCTGTACAGCCAAACGCTAACGCCACTTGAAGTGAGCTCCTTGATTACAGGTAACACTGTGTCTGTCTCGTCATCCCAATTATGGCCTATGTAGCCACTGTGTGTAGAATTAAGTTTTTTTTCTTTTTAAAACTTAGTTTAATAAAATGAAAAGGAAAGTATAAAATTAAGTCTCCATTGTGGATTTCTCGTATACTACTGGAAATAGAATAACAAAACATCATATCATACGTACTTGTAGTTTTTCCAAGGTCCAGGTATTCTGGTGGTATTAGCATGAAGTGATTTTTGCACAGCAGGAGTATTTAGGTAAGTGTAAACATAATTATCCGAGCATGGATCATAGTCATTTATCTGTTTCAATCAGAGATATATTAGAAAGTATGTTACTTTAATTTGGTTTTCATTTAGAGCAGAAAATCACAAGGGAAGAAAAGTGGTAGTGTATCGAATCAAGGTTTAGAACCGAAGGAGGAGTATTAGAAGAAGAAGAACACAAGGGAGCATAGATATCGTTATCGTCGACATGGCCTTTAGCTGAATGTGCTTGGCTCTTGTATGTTTGACAAGCATCTGCTGAGGAAAAATTGCAACTGGAAACTATGCCCTGATGGATTTCATCGGATATTAGGGCATGTGTCCGGTAATAATCATAAGTCGCCCAGTTTTGTGTTTCAATATCAGTCTCCATTCCCAATCTGAATTCCATGGACAATTTATATTCATCATTGAATGTGTAGGGTAAGCTAGTTAAATTAAATAGAAACAATTGATGATTCAGCAATTCCTTTCAAGTTAATAACAGTTTGGTTAGTTATCTTGTTGTTATGGAGGATTAGTTGAGCAAGTTGAGGCACGTAACGACCGGCGTAACTTTCTCCGGTTATAAAAAAGTCTCTGGTTTTGTATTCTGGGAATCTTTCTAACCAATTGACTAGAATTGTGTAAGAATCTGCAGCAGTTTTTGTGTCTCCGGTAATGTAATCTGACGATGTGTTTGAGTAGGAAAATCCAACGCCGGCAGGAGACTCGTTCGTTAGAGCTTATTCTAAATCGTTTCAAATCAATTAACAACTGCTTTACAAAGTATGAGTTCTTACCATTGTTCCAGGCACACGGGTTTTCCCACAGCGTTTTTCCGCCTTTGCTAACTTGAAATGGTCCGAGTTCAGTCATCGCTCCAATCCCAAATGAAGAGGCACCAGGTCCTGTAGTCAAATCTCGCCATGTAACAACTTCTTTACACGAAATATCTACCTTCAGAAAAAAAAAAAGAATAATGGAGACAAAATGCTAACTCCATTTAGCCAGAGCACAAGGGGTTTGGTAGATGAATTTTGAGACTCGGCAAAATAGTAGAAGAGAGATCGACCGGCCTTTGGATCAACAGTTACATACCCTGAATATTGATCAAAATTCACGCCCTTTGGTTCGCCTGGCAACGCTGTGATCTTGTCAGCTGCCTTCAGACCATCTTGGGGGCCAATGTAAACTGGCGAATACTCGTTGTTCAGTTCCTCATTCACATGATTGACTGATTTTCTTAAGCTACTAGCCTGAAGGAATTTCACAAGACGATCATATCCATCATATCCATGTTCACCTTTCATTTTTGGGATGTTTGGCTAGCTAGATATCTGTGGTTTCTTTCTCCGATACAATGCTTCCATTTTATAGGTGGCCATTAGAACAATGATTGAATCATTCCTCATTCTTAGACTTGTCCAATTTACCAACTGAAAACGTGTGAAGCAAACATAATATTTGTATCAACAATTTTGGTATACATACTCCGTGGTAAACTACTCAATGTAGAACCAATGTAGGCGAGGTCCTTTCAAAATAGTTAAATCAAAGTTTAAAATTAAGAAGGAAAAAAAGGCCTCAAAACCCAACCCCCCCCAGCCAAAACGTTCCAAAATCCCAATAACTAAACATCCAGGTATTCCCCTTATAGTGTGGGGCAAATGTCCAACAATACGTACGCCCCATTCAAATGTCCTTGACACTTGGATCTCATTTTATCTCCAGACTCAATATTCGTGCCAAAAACCCTTTTTAAAACAATGTGTTGAACCTATAAGCAAGTCTCCAGAGGTCAATCTTAGCCCCTTCTTTCATTTGTTCTTTTTTCCAGGTTTATTCCATTCCACTTCACGGGCTGCCTGTAACGGAGCTTTATCCGTCGTGGGTTCCATGTCCCGGTCACAAACACAAAGAACACGCCCACTTTTAGTAGTTAAAGATTGATTTTTGATCATTGACCGAAGAAAAAACAAAATGCCAACGTAAGCTATGAGTCGTAGATTTTGGATTCTTGGCTGAAAAACAACGTTCCCGGCAAACATGGATACATTAATCACTAGTCTAACAATTCATCGAAACATTAAATTTGTGCGCAATGTTATAATAGTAGTACAAATGATGTCTCTAATGAGTAGAGATTAACAAAATATTCTAGGGATAATTTCAGAAACCTCCCTTGAGGTTTCTTAGTATTTCGTTTAGTTCCCTTGATGTTTTAAAAATTAGACTTAGCTCTCTTGATTTGACACTTTGGTAACCAAATTTTAAAATAAAGTAAAAAATTTGATTTGACACTTTGGTAACCAAGTTTATGGACTATTTTTTTAATAAAAATTTATCGACTAGTTTAATGGTGTAACTATCATAATTTGGTAATGATGTTTGGCCATTTGTTTTTAATCATTGTTGACTTATCCTTGATTTTGATATCCAAAAAAAAAAGAGCTACAAAAAAAATTGGAGGATATTAAAAGTTATCAAAAAAAATTACTAGTTTAACGTTTAATTTGGATAGATATTAGGGACAATATTAATAGTTCTTCTATACTTCCAATGAAATATAAGAGCAATGAATAAGAAGGAAAATGGTAAAAAAATTATAAAATCCATCCTTTGCATAGACATGGCAATAGAGAGTTTTATTAAAAATATTAAAATTAGTATTTTCATTTTAAGTGGGCAAGGGAGGTAAGTGTAATTTTTGAAACCTTAGAGGAGCCAAGTAAAATTATTAGAAACCTCAGGGGAGGTTTCTAAGATTATCCCAATATTCTACCTTATCCGGATAGAGTAGAATAGTATGTAAGATTTATTAGCTTGATGGTGAAATTACACAAATTTAATTGCTCATATTTTGACAGGTGGGTAAGGTGGTTGAACTTGTTTGCTTCTGGCTGGAAAATTCAAATAAATAAGTAGAGAAAAAGACAATGCTGAAAATGCATCTCCACTTAGAGACTACGTGTTAAATACAAGAATACGTACAGAAAGGTTAATGGGACGATGCCATTCTAAAAATTTTAGTTTCGTTTTCAGCCTTACATTATTCTGTCCAAATTCATTTCCAGTACGAAAACCATTTCCAAAATTTTATTGGACAAGGCGTATTTCAATCCAAAGGAGTAATGATATATGTCACCGATTTTTTGTCACGGGTGTATCACCTCCAATATGAATGTCCACATAGAACATGCCACATGTTAAGATTTATTTATAAAATTAAATTTATGTATTTTTTAATTTGAAAAAATTTGTATTTGTGTAATTTTCAATTTTAATCAAGTTTTCTAATTCACATGTAGGAAGCCTTTTCAAAGGATGATTTCTACACCAATTAGCTTTATTGCATTTATTCAGTCAATCCTCTCTAACACCCGACCTTTTTCTTCCGTGAATTCAAGTAGACTCCATAAGCATTTTTAATTCAAGACGACTCCATAAGCATATCTAATCCAAGTAAACTCCACAAGTTGTGTAATTCATTTCTGAATTGTATAAAAAAAAAAGGCATAGAAGGAGTTAATTCTACACCATATAGTACATCTTTGGTCATTAGTTCATTTGGTCCTAAGTTAATTTTGTACATGTTCTCCTACTTAGTTCTATTCGGTCCTTGGCTCTAGATTATACTAAATTTAGTTAATTAACAACAATAATAGCCAAGAAACCTTCCAATTTGACAACCAGTTATTAGTTTGGGAGCTTACAAATACCAAACCTTAATTGATTTTGTATAGGTATTATATAAGGTAAGCTTGAAGAGAATAATTAAGCATGATAAATTTTATTAATTTGATATATATTTCACGTAATTATTGCCATGTCATTACTCCTTAAAGATGGGAAAAGAAACCTTATTATGCATCATCACTCCACATAGGCAATGTGAAAATGAGATGTTGCCATCCTACCGAAAATACACAACCAAAAGAATGAAAAGAAGTTCAAGACATCAGATGGGTGGAATAGTCAGACACTATTTAGGATGAGCAGATGAGCCCAGATGCCTTTGGAGCTTCAAAACATGCTCTTTTCTTCTTTTTTTTTTTCCAAAAGATAACCCAGATGCCATTAGGCATACAAGACTAAGAAGAGATAATGATAATGCTGATGCTGATGCACATTTCATCCCTTAAGTTTGCAATTTTGTTGGATTATCACTCAATCAACTCTTAATTTCATTCGCATACTTCTGCATCTCTTTTACTGTCTGTTTGATGATAAGTGCATCACCGAGTAAACCAGTTTTAGAGCTATAGTTAGCAAACCTGTTTTTGATGTAGACCAATTAAATATGAAACATGTGCTTTCTTGAAATCCTCGTTATACGCTTGTGCTAATGTCTGGTTTTGTGTATTTTATGTTCCTCTTGCAGTGGTCGGCTAATAAGAACATTTGCAGATGTCAAGTACGGGAACTATCATTTGACTCCATTGGAGATAATCTACAATGTCATTTCTTTTGTTGTAGCAATCATCATTGTGGTTCTCTTCACAGTCTACACAAAGAGGAAAATGGATGAACTTAAAAGGGCAGAGACCAATGACACAGAATCTGCCCATGGCAATGAAAATTGTGAGATGGAGAAGCTTCCTTGACAGGTTATCAACCAATGCAATAATAAAAACCTGCTCAACTAAAGTTAATTTTTGTAAATAGTGGTAAGTATGGTCGAATCCACAGGGACTGGGAGTAACTGTTTCTTTTCAAATCCACAGTAATAAAGGGGGTGTTTTTGTGCAGAAGATGACAATCAAAGAAATTCAAATAAAATCTAAGAAACTATTAAAAATTAAATAACAAGTTACTAAAATCAAATGAATGATAACTAAGGCTCTAACCAAGAAATAACTTCAGCAATGGTGCACCTAATTGATCATCGAACCAAAGGCAATTCCAATTATTTATCAATAAATAAGTTATAACTACCAAACAAGCAATGGCAGCCAATCCCTCCTTACTGTGTCGGTGATTAAGGTACGCCCGTTAATCACTGCTCTAATTGAGAAATAATTCTAGTTATGTTGGTAAGATTTAATTTCCCAATTGCCTTACGTATTAGAGGAGCCCTATTTTAATCAAATAACACACTACCAGGGTTATTTCAGATTAGCCCGCGTATTCTCTTGACACAAATTTAATCATGCCAGTTGTCACTAATTCAAAGCGATTAAACAATTATGGATTTAATGCCCTAATTGATAATAGATTATCAAATGAACTAATTATTCGGATCTACGACAATCAATTAATTAAATAACCATAAGCATTGCAATCAGGGAATATGCAAATACCAATAAATAAGAGAAAAAGATAAAATTAAATCGATCTCACAATTTTAGGCGACCCAAAGCATCCGTTATTCCTTGACTAGACAAAGGGAATTAGTTCATGTTTGACGAACGAATCCCATACAAGACTGCATAAATAGTTGCGACGTACATTCTCCCAATTAGGGAGGAAGAAACGGTGGAAAACCGAATAATGGAAAAAAAGACTGCTCCCTCAAAAAAAGATGATGACCCCTTATTTCTACCCTAAGTGTAGCATACGTGGACTAAAAACTACTAAAGAATGAAATTGTCCAAAGCCCCAAGAGAAGTCTTCTGCTACTCCCTGTACCTATTGAATTACTAATCTATTCTAATGCTTGGCTCTCATGTGCGGCGGCCCACTAGGAGAGAAACGATTCCAGTCTTTTGTGCTTCTTTTTGAATGTTGTCTTCCGCAAATTACTAAAAAGGACTTGTGTCTTTTTGTTCCAAAAATACCCCTGAAGACCTTCCATTTGAATTCTTTTTCGATAACTGTCAAATTGGTCTTGATTGTGATATTTTTGTTTTACTCTCTGAAATAAATGTAAATTATGAAAAGTGAGTAGAATCTAATAATTAATCCACATCAGGTCAGGTAATAAGGAAAATTAATAATAAAATAAATAATGAAATTGTAACCGATCATTCCTCTTGAAAAGCCCAAACAAATGAGTTTCCAATCATGCGGTGATTTACATATATATATATATATATATATATATACATAACTTAGGCATGTTTGGGAGTGTATATAATCTAAGCTTCCAGGGGAGTTCTTTTAGATCCCTTGGGAATTTGACAACTTGTAACTAGATAAATTGAAATCCATTGAGAATATATATCACAGCCTAACATCTTCTAGTTCTAGAGGTTTTCTTGGTGTCTCCAGTTTCTTTATAATCTGGCACATGATATATCAGCTGTCAGCTCATGAACGTTTGTCCCAAGTCCATATGAACTGCTTCAATGCCTACGTGAGACTGATGCCAATTAGGCAATAGTCGTACTTGTATGCGTGTGCCAGATTATAAAGAATGGGGAGGGGACGGAGGATTAGAATCAATAATGACTTCTAATTCTTGATACTTCAGCCTGGTTTTCTTGTTCTATTCTAGTGTCAAAGGAATAAACTGCAAACAAAACAGAATTTAAGAGATATGATTTGCAAGAATAACCTCTAATTCAACATTATTTTGAATTTAAAAAAGATTTTCTTTAAACAGTATTTAGAAATATTACAAACAAAAACTATATATAGAAAAATATTATCAACTCGGCAAAGTTTTTTGTACTGATTAAGCCTCATCCCTTCCAATTTTTGTGGCCATATAACACCCTAATAGTTACAACTCTTCTATTCTTTCCATTTTTACTTTTTTTGTTCCTCAAAAACTTCTCCATACCGTGCAACTACTAATATAAGGCCACCTCAATTGACTATTACTTTCAGGTTGTGTACTCTGATTGCATGCGCCTTACTGATTCCTGCCTGCGTATCCATAAAAATGGTTTTATGGGATCAAGCCCCACGTAGTTCTGTAGTACATATTGTCAGCTGAAGATCTTCTTTGCATCGAAGTCTTTGTGGGTTGTCCTTCAAGTCTACCAGCTTCAAATCTAGAGTTTTGGCCGAACACTCTGCTCTTCTCTATACAGCAACACTCGACTGTCAGTGTTAACTCTCCTTCTTTAACGTGGACGAACTGATACTCGTAATTCATGCGTGTTACTTGCCTCTGAATCTTCCCCACGACCTTGTATTTCTCATGCCAGGAGACGGTTGACTGATTCTATTCCACAAGGAATAGAAAACGGACCTCCAACGGCTTGTGTATTGCATTGAATTGGGAAAAGCTGATATGAACTATTCTCTTTAGGAGGGGAGGGTTGAGACAAGAAGGAAGGATATGACTGAGGTTGACTGGGAGTCGAAAACAGGTGTTCGATAACAATCCATCCATCGTAGATGCCAAAAGGGTTGTTCTGAAATTGAGTTTCTTCAACTGGAGGTAATCCCTTCATATTTTGTGTAATAAACGGATGATCAAGAAGCATGGGAGCTGTCCATCTACAATTTGGATCTGTTAGGAAGAATCTCCTCAAGAAATCTTTTCCAAGTTTGGAAATTACTGAAGATGGACCTTGCACCATCTCAACATACAAATCCCACATCTCCTCGTCCGTCCAAGTTTGTCTTCCCGTCATCATCTCCAAGATAGTGCATCCAAGTGACCATACATCGGTTGCTGTCCCGTGCATCCTAAACATTATGGACTCCGGTGATGCATAAACCTGCGTGCCACGATGGCGACGCAAAAATTCGACTGGATGATCCTCCCAAACGTGCTTGGCTAGTCCAAAATCAGCGATTTTCAGATGGTGCAAATCAGTTCCATTTATTTTTGGAAAAACGAGGATGTGGCAGGGCTTCAAGTCACAGTGAACTAACCCTCTCCGATGAACATGGGAAAGACCACCAAGCAACATGTAGGAGTAAACGGCTGCATGGGATTCTGGCATGGTACTTCCCTTAACGTTGTAAGCAACGATCAGATCATGAAGGGTGCCTCCGGGTGCATATTCCATTAACATGTTGTAAACTTCTTTTCCCTTCTCGATGCTAATATCCTCGCCAAAGCACCGAACAATATAGGGATTATCTGCTACTTCTTTCAAGAACTCGGCCTCCTTTATAGTTTCTTTTGAGTGCTCAAACTCAGCACTCTTAACTGCTGCAAACGAACCTCCCAGGAATAGAGAATTAGCTTCGCCAGCCAAGTATACAGTCCCGTACGATCCGGCTCCAAGTTTTTTGTACTTCTTCCACTTCAAAGTTGTAGCAGTGAATATACTTGTCATCTTGACCATCTTGAAAACGCCGCAGCTGAATCACTAGTTGATGAAACTGCTGCACAATTATTGATCTTGAAGAGGGGATGGTTGCTTAGAATGCGATATTATCTTGATAGTATTGGCGTCTGTATCATCTACAGGAAACTCTTTTGCAGGGCTCAACTTTTGTGGTGAAACGATCTCTCTTATTGTAGTACTAGCACATTATTAATCCTTGTCTAGATTGGATTCGGTATTCTTATATTAGTTAACATGTTGTTAATCCTAGCCAAGATAGATTTCGAGAATCTTTTTTATAGTTCACTTTTGGAAACTGGATTGCATCATTTTCTTCTTTTTTTCTTTTTTTCCAGGACATTGGGAATTTATATCAATGTTGTATTTGTTACCTAAATCAATATCACTTTTGGAAACTGGATTGCATCATTTTCTTTTTTTTTTCGAGGACATTGGGAATTTATATCAATATTGTATTTGTTACCTAAATCAATATCACTTTTGGAAACTAAATTGCATCGTTTTCTTTTTTTCCGGGACATTGAGAATTTACATCAATATTGTATTTGTTACCCAAATTAACTTATCTACTTATATCGGATTTGTTGCCTAAATTGATTTATCAATTTATATCGGAAAGTAGCCAGTTTATATGCTTATAGACCAAATAGATTACATAATAATCAAATGTTTTTGTTTATATGCTTCTAGACCAAATGCATTATAAAATCAAATGTTTTTGATAGCTCGCTTTTATATATTGATTTCTAAATGTGATTGGTTGCCAACGAAATCATGCTCAAGATTATTCTTTATCCCTTCAAACATGAGCCAAATTAGAAATTAACCTTATGATTAATTTAATGTTGCCATTTAAAAACAAGAAAAGAAAAATAATTCATTTTCTACTCCTTTATGAATTAAATAGTACATCTTCCTCGAGTTAAAAGATCAAGAAAATGGAATTTCAGATATGTTCTGATGTGTAAGCACAATTACTGAGGTTGTAATGTCATCACCAAGAGATGGATGCTCAGTTAAATAAATGCTATTAATAGATTCGTTAACCTGCTGCCTATGACTTCTAAATCTTCCAAAGCATCTTGCCCAGCCCAAAATTTGCCCTTATGTATAGGCATCAAGCGTGTCTGACGATAGATTTGTAAGAATATGATTTCAAGGTATACTCTAATTCATGATGGCGATCGGAGTCGAATCCATTCAAACTCTTTTTTACAAAAAAAATTAAGCGTGTTTGGTTTAAAACAAGCTACATGTCCATAGAAAATAGATTAACCAGTCAGGAATCAAAATTTTAGTAAAAAATCAGTGTTATGTTCTATAAAAACTCATCTTTGAAGAAGATTCCTAAACTTTTGCCAAAGTTTGTGAGAATTAGGGTGGTCATAAATGTGGTAAAAAAAATTGCTTCTTTCAATTGGTAGAATATCTATGCTAAAATATGGGCTATATCAAATGTACTCAAAAATTTTTCCAAAAAAAAAAAGAGATAGAAAATACTTTTTTTTCAGATAGAAAATAATTAACGCCTTTTATATTTAATATCTATCAGACTAGAGCACACAAAGGTAAAGTGTTGCAACTGGTAAGGACTTGAACAATTATTCTGCATGAGGAATATATATATATATATAGCTATCAATGTGTATACATTTAGTCACAAGAAGAAACCAAAGATATTAGTCCTTCCAAGTGATTACCCTAAGTAAGTCTCAGAATAATAAAACCCAATTCTCCCATAATTTATGATTTGAACAGTTTGAACCCATATGTGCCCTTCAGAGTGATAAAAGGGCTTTGGATTAGTACACTTGAAGATATTCAACATGATATCAAGAACAATGAATCAGCCAAAATGTCAATTTACTTACTCAAACCCAGAAAAGAAAAGCAAATCTCAAATGAATTCCGAAACAGTATGAAGTGAATCAAGTGTAGAACCAGAGCTGGGAGGTGAAATCAAAACAGTTCATCCGAATGCTCCACTCATGTAGCATTATCTCTCAACTTCTCCATTTCTTTTGTATGCAACAACATCTATAGCTAATTCGTTAAGTATGTGTTCTAATTTTGCGCCTACTAGAAATAATAGCTTCAAGTGGACAAAGATTAAAATCTCAATGCTGCACAAAATAGGTAGTTAACTGCAGCTCTATAAGTGGGTAATTAAGTTGATTGACATACTAGTGAAGGCAAAAATGATAGCCAAAAATATGTGTGCCACCTTGCAATAATTAACCATACCAAGGATAGAATATCAATTCAAATTCCATCACCATATCAATATGTAAACAGACCAGAAAGGATCCACCTACCTGATAAATTCATTAACAAAAAGCGCATAACAAAGATCCACATGTACCAGCTGAGTTAAGGATCAGCCATCAGTATTATTGGCATGAAGAATTCCAGTGACTTCTCATTCAGTTTTCTACAATGGAAGAAACTATTTTCTTGATGTCATGTACATCATTACACACCCGCCACATATACATGTGAAAATCAAAATTAGGCATGGATTGGAGGGACAATGGCCCTGAAAGCAAGATAGGGACAAGAAATCAAGAATGCTAATTAAGAAGAAAAATATTGGTTACATCAGAAATTACAAGTTTTAGTTATTAGCAACATATTATGATCATTGTAAATGCATAAACATTTTTCGCAATGGAATGTGAGTTTTTTGGGAGTTTGTCTAAAACTTTACTGTAGCTTACTGTAGAAGTTTTTTAAAAATTTTTTGAAATGTATAGATTTTTGAATATTTTGAAGTGTATAGTTTAAAAATTTTGAGAAATTTTTGAAGTTACTGTAGTTAAAGTTTTTAAAAAACTTGTAGTAGACAAACTTGACAAAAAATTTGGATTCCAAACAAGGCCGTAGTCTGACTTGATAACTGAGCCATGGAGCTTTTTGGAGAACGATACCTGCAGAACACTTGGACCAAACAAATTTCTCTATGAGATTACAGAAATGGTAAGTTAGATTCAAACACAACGCATCTCTATTTCCACACATGACAGATAATAAATGGTTTCATTATTACAAAAATTGATTAATTAAGTACCCGTCTCAAATATGACAATTGACAGTCATCTTCTATTCTATTCTTCTTCGAGACTTTTAATATAATATATTAAGCAAGTTCCTGCACATATTACTTGTATGCAATGGAAAAGATATAGGATGGGAACTGACGTTAATTTGCATAAACAAAAAAAACCCCTTAAATTTGCATCAAATCCAAGCATACTGGAATCTTTGGGTCTTTGGACATAGAACACTAAAATATTTACAATTCCCTTTTGTTTTAAAAATTTTTTGGTGGGCCATTTTCATTCGTTTCTCATCTCATATAATTTTTCCATACTATACGACTACTTAATTTGACACTTCCACGAACTACTCAGTCAGTTAACGGCAAGTATCGGAAATGGAAATCCAGAGCAGCTTAGTCCAAATGGAGCTAATTGCTCTATGTTTGAATTGATAACTTCGCAATTTGAATAAAGTGGCTAAAAATGTTATTATTATTTCAAGAGTACTTTTTTATTATTATTTTAACCCTTTAAACATGAGCTATCACTTAAATTAGAATCTAATCTCATCAATTATGATGCTGTTATTTACAGAAGACAAGAAAAGAAAAACACAAAAAAAAAAAAAGAAAAGAAGAAACTTTTGTTATCTGCACATTTATGAATTGGATACACGATAGTACATCTTCCTCGAATTAAAAGATCGCCAAGAAAATGGTGTTTGAGATTCGTTGTGATGATTAAGTTCAATTACTGATGTTGCAATAGCATCATCAAGAGTTGGATGCTCAGAAGCATAAATGCTATCCATAGATTGGCTAGCCAACATATGACTTTCACCGGTTGCAGAACTAGGTCTCCTCTTTGCCCATTTCAAAATAAGCGCGTGCATGTATTCATCGAACATGCCTTGCTTAAACATGCTACCCATCTATAATAATAAATAAATAAAAATAAAAAGTTAGGAAAGAACACAATATTTCTAGTTCAATAGCAGTCAGTATCATTCTTAATTATAGTACCTGTGTGACTAAAGCATATAAAGGTAAAGTACTGTAACTGCAATGAACTTGGACAAGTATCCTGCATAGGTGAAATATTTATCAATCGACAAAATAAGAGCAAGAAAGCTACAATATTTATTTTTCTCATTTCCTAGTAATTACCCTATAGTAAGCCTTGGGATAATAAATTCCAATTCTTCCATAATGCATGATTTGAACCCATATGTGGTCTGGAGGGTGATAAAACGGCTTTGGGTTGGTACACTTGGAAGTTATTCCAAATGAACAAGAACAACGCATCAGCAAAAATTATCAATTCACTTACCCAAACCCAAAAAAGAAAAGCAATCTCGAATGAATTTTGAAACAATATGAAGTGAACCAAGTATAGAAAAAGATTTGGGCTATGAAACCAAAAAAGTTCATCAGAAGGCTTCACCGGTGCAGCATCAGCTTCTTCATTCCTTTTCTCTACAACCTCTTGAGCTAATTCAGTAATTATGTGCTCTAATTTAGCACCCACAAGAAGTAATAGCTGCAATTTGAACCTCATGAAAACCTTAGTAGTTGCATGAACTGAGCAGGTAACAACTATTTAAGCCGGTAATTAAGTCGATTTACTCACTACTAAAGGCATAAATGATAGCCAGAAATATTAGTACCACCCTGCAGCAATTAACCATGCACAGAAGGGCAGGATCAATATAAATTTTCCAAATGTGGTCATGACAAGAATGAAATTCAGAAGCAAAGAAGGATTTGCCAAATCCATCGACAAAAAGACCAATACAAAGACCCACAAGTACCAGCTGTTGTTAAGGATCAGGCATCAATATTGTTGGAATGACTTTTCATTGTAGTCTAGAATATGAGAAGTTGAATGTGTATAGGTAGCTAGTTATACCTTATACCAACTATTTTCTTGAAGTCCTGTTCGAGGGTTCTTATCATATAAGTGTGAAAATCGAAGTTAGGCATGGAGGGACAATGAGCCTGAAAGCAAGATAGGTGGACAGCACACACAATGAGGAATGATAGAAGAAAAATATTTGTTTACACCAGAAATTACATGTTTGAATCAGAGCAATGTTAATTGATAATTGTACACGTATAAATCCTCTTCGCAAAGCAATGTAGTCTGGCTTGGTGACTGAGCCATAAAACTGCTTGAAGAACGACACCTGCAAAAGATTTTGGACCAACAAAAAAATTTTGTATGAGATGAAAGATTGGAAGTTACTTCACCAAGCCATAGCCAAATTAAATCAAGAGAAAATGCATCTCAAAAAGATGTTTCCCACCAATATATATATGTGGTTCATTTTTACTCAATTTAAGTAATTAAATGCCTTCTCAAATATGAAAGTCATCTTCTGCGAGTATTCCTTAGATATTAAGCAACTTGAAGCTCATGATACAGGATTTTTTTTTTTTTAAAAAAGGTAAATAGTCCAATTTTACTCCTCTATTCCCACGTTTAGAATGATAGAAACCAAGCTATCTCTTCGTCCATTATTTAGGTGCAGGGAGAAAAAATTTCGACAGTATCAAGGAAAAAAAAACTGGTACAAGAATCTTGATATAGGATTGAAACCATGGTAGTTTCCATAAACACAAAACCCTTAAATTCCTATCAAATCCAAGAACACTTAAGGACCAATTTGATGTTTTCCATTCATTTGCCAATTTTTAGTGGAACGTGATAGGATCAAGAAATCTGTTACAAACCAAGAAGAAAATTCATATGAAAACAGAATTTCCCTAGTTTTTCAGGGTTATTAAATGTTAGAATAAAAGAATTGGGTATTTTAATTGCTGGTATATTTTGTCTGGGATGGTCAAATTATAAGGGAGGCAAATGTAATAAACCCCTAAACTAACTACTACTTCTAGTAAATGATATTTACAATAAGCAAGTAAAATGTACTATCATATGACAATCGGTACTACAGCTAAATATTTAACATGGATAAATCAAATTATTTTTAGTACAATTCATTAATGAAGAATGTAAAGAAACTCACCATCCAACTCACAACAGCAAACTTTCTCCAATATCTCCCCGCTTTCTCCTTGAATATTCGGTGGTGGTGGATATGAATTGCATGAGCTGCAACAATGAAAAGTGCAACAAACCCCACAAAAAAAAATTTTTTAGACCAACGAAACCAAATAATTCTTGGTAGAATAGATAGAGTCGTGGTAGAATAATTCTTAAATAGTTGCTAGTATAATTTTGTTTATAAAAAAAAGTAATAATTTGCCAGAAAAATTACCGCTATGTGGTTGTGACATCTTGCTTCTAATTGAATTATCACAGTGCTTCCATTGTCTTATCTACGATGAGATCAAGTTTATGAATTGAAAAAAAAAAAAAGAAGCTAAATTTAGACAAAAACCAACAATTCATTTTCTTTGCTAAATATATAGATCGACTATGGGTTTTGCACTTTGAAAAATTTCTGTAACTTCTCCGGAAGATAGATATAGATTTGAGATCATATTTGATGCAGTTGTCGGAAAACAACTTTTACCAAACTAGAAATTTTTAGTGTGTAATTCAGATTTCTCGGAATGGATAACCAAAAGATAAATTAAAACCCATGCTGAATACCATTTTTTTTTAGTTAGGGATATTCCAGCTTTTCGACCGGACTAAATACCATTTGACCCGGTAAAATTCACTTTGCAACATGTCTTTTGAACAAAGGCAACAAAAATTCCAGCGAGACTATGATTTTCATATTATTGTACGACGAGCTTCGAATGCAGTACCTTTTCTCCTTCTAGAAGCATGGTGTAACACAGAAGATCACATGAACCACAGCCAACACAAATATGAAAATGTGCAGCTGATGCAATGCTTCCAGTGACAACAGTGGGAGTTTTCCCTGTAAATGTAATCCAACATATAAACAAGAAAAGAAAAAAAAAACAATTGAAACCACAAACATAACTTGGAAATTATCATCTTTTAAGTAGTAGAATGGAACCTATGTATACATGAATTTTGTGCATTTAGACCAGAAGGTAAAAGTAAAGATTACTTTTTTTTTTTTTGGGAAACATGATACCTGGCGTGCACAAGTTTCCAAGCTCACATCTTCAGCCAAAAGCCTCCTCCCATGTTTTGCGATGTCAAGATGCTCAGAACCACCAGAGGATGCCTCAGTTTTAAGCTTGCATGGGAGCATGATGTTTGCAGAATCATGAGGAATGCATACATGGCTTATTAGACCTTGAAATGCCATCAAGAGTAAGGAAATAAACCCCAAAAGCATCAATTCTGCAACAATGGGAAGGAAAACAGCACATGCATTGTAAGGCAAAAGTAGTGAATACTGTTGTTGATCAGAAATTCTGGGATACTTAAACAATCACAAACCCCCCTTGACCTTTTCTAATGCCTCAAACAACGAGTGTAGCTTCCGGTGCTTGAACAACTGAATTCCAAAACAACATCTTTTTTTCCTTAGGTTAAAAAGTTATTGTTTGAGCAAAAAACCGTGGGTTGGATACTAGAGTTGCAGTTAAAGTTAGGAACTATAGATTGACCACAAGGTAAATCCATTGACGGCAAAGATATGTTGATTGGTTGTTGAATGATTGCCCATTAATTAGCATTGGAGCTTAAGTTGACCATTGAACGAGTGCTTAATTAACTTAAAGTTTGACCCGTACTAAATTTCAAGGAGGTTATAGTTCAACATGGTTGATTAAAGGTTTTGCTGACTATTAAGCATATTCATAATGCCTCCAAATCAAGGAAAACATATATACAACAAATGAAGTATTAAAATGTAATTACTGTTATAAAACTAATCAAATAAGCTACTATAATATCAAGTGAAATATTGGAGAAAGAAGTAGAGAAAGAAGTAGAGAAATGGAGAGTAATATTCTTATATTCCAATAAGATACAAAAGTCCTCTCAAAGGGTTTCAATGTACCTCTATATATAGGTACTACAAGATTAAAGGTACATAAATCCTATTAAACATCCACTACTACAATAATATGAAAAAACCTATGAAACGGTTTCTCCACTACATGAATAGATTTATGAATTGTAACTTCTATACATAATGTAATCATAAATCATGGATTAATCCTCTTGGGAATACAAAGGGACATCCATACTTTTAATTGTTTCATAACACTCCCCCTTGGATGTCCATTACACAAAGAATATGCCTCGTTAAAACCTTACTAGGGAAAAATCCAGTGGGACCAAAAACCCTAGTGAAGGAAAAAGAGTACACTATTCTTGTGTATTAATTTCTCCCCCTGATGCAAACATCATTTGAGATCTTTTAATCGTCGCATTCCAATATTCTTTGCCAATTGCACTGAGATATGGTACTTCAGGACCAAGTATCTCTTCATCTTCCTCTCACGATCTAAAAGGATCTTTATTAGAATCTCATGATCTGACGATCATTGGAATACTTAATATATGTGTTTTATCCATATAAAATCGCTTTAATACCTTTCGGGTATATGCAGTTTGGTAGACAAAAATTCTACATTTCAAATGCTCAATTTGTAAACCAAGGCAGAATTTTGTCTTTCCAAAATCTTTGATCTCAAATTCTTTTCTCAAATATTCAACATTATTTTGAATCTCTTCAGGAGTTCCAATCAAATTTAGATCATCAACATATACAGCAATTATCACAAAATTTGATCCATTTTTCTTAATAAAAACACATGGACATATTGGATCATTGGTATAACTTTCTTTTGTCAGACATTCATTGAGACGGTTATACCACATACGTCCAAATTGTTTGAGCCCATACAGAGACCTTTGTAATTTAATAGAATAAATATTTTTAGGATTTGATTTGCATGCTTCAGGCATGTTGAATCTTTCGGAGATTCTCATATAAATATTATTTTCAAGATTCCCATATAAATATGCAGTAACGACGTCCATTAGACGCATATCTAATTTCTCATGTACTGCAAAACTTCACAAGATATCTAAATGTAATAGCATCCACTACAGGTGAATACGTTTCATTATAATCAAATCCAGGCCTTTGTGAAAATTCTTGGGCTACAAGTCTTGCTTTATATCTCATAATTTTATTTTTCTCATTTCTTTTTCTCACAAATACCCATTTATATTCTACTGGCTTTACACCTTCAGGTGTTTGGACTACAGGTTCAAAAAAACTTTTCTTGTAGCCAGTGAGTCCAATTCAGATTGGATCGCATCTTTCCACTTTGAACAATCATTTCTATACCGACATTCATCAACCGATATAGATTCATGATTCTCATCAACTTCTATAATATCAAGTGCTATATTTTATTAGGCTCCAATTAATTTTTTTTTATGATTTCATTATCTTCATAAGTTGGCTCTTCAGGAGCAACCTCTTCAAGAGATTGAATTTTGTCATGACATTTAATCTCCGGAGATATATGAAATCAATTTATACCTTATTTAGGTAGGCTGGCCTTAAATTTATTTGTAACACTTGTGCATGTCCTTCAGGGACATCAATTTTAATCAAGGTATTTCCTGCAGGAACAGTTAATTTAATAACTCTTCTGGAGTCGATAATATATCTGACAACTGGTTTGCAATTTTCTGCAAATGAATAATTTCTTGAACTTCCAGTTCACGTTATTTTGTATGAGGATCGAAGAAATCCAATTTTTCAGGTGATTTCCTTTCGATTGATTTCTTCCTCCCCCTAATATCGGGAATCGCAACTCATCAGAATAAATAAATCATTTAATAGATCACTCATCAAATATTTTACGATATTTAATCGTAAAAAGTGATTCATACCCGACATAAATTCTAAATTTCTTTTGGAGCCATATATAATATAAAGGGGGTATGTATAAATACTTGTCGGCTCTCAAATATTCTCACTTTTGTCAAATCATATATCCATTGGGATCAGTAAACTTCTGGTTTGCTGCAATTGATGATTATAAATCAAAATGAGAATGAAGACAACTATATCGATAACCATTTCTCTCTCGAATGGTTATTATAATATAATTAACCTTTATCTCACTTGATTTCTAAATATGATCTTTATTATTGTCTCATTTAATGTCTCAATTTGATATCCATTTCAACGGATATTCAAATTCAATAAATTTTTCGAGACATGGTAAAAAGTAGTACTTTATTCATGATAAACTTTTCTCCTACAGGGAGAAATATAGTAGTGGCTCTTCTGGAGCTTTCAATCACTTAAGCACTAACACTAATTGTGTTTGTCTCTTTTGTTGAAAATAGTGTATATAGTAACACTTATTAATGAAACACATATCATTATCACCATAATTCTTATGGGACAAATATCATCACTATAATCCTTTGATCCCAAATGTTTAACATTTATTTCTTCTTCGGGAAGAAAAACTAATTAAATCAATCATCATACACCTTCAGGGTGTTTAAAGAAATTGGCCATGTGAAAATGCTATTATAATTTTGATTCGTAAAATGTACTTCGGGACATTTATCTTTAGAACCTTTATTTTCATGTCCTTATCATTATTATCCCATTTCAAGTGGTAACTTTTTCTCTTGTCATGGTAAAATATATATTTACCAAAATCATAATCATGGTAACAACCATAACTAATAAATTGAAATTTAATCGCATTCACTTCTGGGAATGGACTAGAACTAGCATGCAATAAATACAGAATACTTCTCAAATTTCTCTTAATATTGCTACTACAGGAGCATATTCGAGAAACCAATTGTGGAGAATATCATTTTCAATTAAGAAATAATTCTAAACATAGTAAAATTGTGTACTTGCAGCCATAAGTAAATTTATCATATCTCGCCAAAGGACAAGAGGATCTTTAACAGTAAGATATTCTGATTTTAATCCTTCATCTAAATGATGACGAAGAAAAATCATAGCTTTGGCACGGTCTTGGTTTGAGGATTCATTTTTTTCCACAATAGTATTACCAAGACCCATTGCCTCAAGATGGATTTCAACATCCAATACCCATGATAAATAATTTTTTCCAGAAATATCAAGAGGTACAAACTCTTGTTTTGTAAGATTAGCCATAAGAAATTGAAATAAGATTTTGACTTAGAAATTTACCTCAAAAGTCACTTGAAGAAATACGGGCAGAATTTCGGCAAAATCTTGTACTTCACTTTTGCTCAAAGTAGCGCCTTCGTTTTCGCCTTTGCTCAAAAGAAGAGCTTTCGTGCTGATAACGTGTTATAAAACTAATCAAATAAGCTACTATAATATCAAGTGAAATATTGGAGAAAGAAGTAGAGAAAGAAGTAGAGAAATGGAGAGTAATATTCTTATATTCCAATAAGATACAAAAGTCCTCTCAAAGGGTTTCAATGTACCTCTATATATAGGTACTACAAGATTAAAGGTACATAAATCCTATTAAACATCCACTACTACAATAATATGAAAAAACCTATGAAACGGTTTCTCCACTACATGAATAGATTTATGAATTGTAACTTCTATACATAATGTAATCATAAATCATGGATTAATCCTCTTGGGAATACAAAGGGACATCCATACTTTTAATTGTTTCATAACACTCCCCCTTGGATGTCCATTACACAAAGAATATGCCTCGTTAAAACCTTACTAGGGAAAAATCCAGTGGGACCAAAAACCCTAGTGAAGGAAAAAGAGTACACTATTCTTGTGTATTAATTTCTCCCCCTGATGCAAACATCATTTGAGATCTTTTAATCGTCGCATTCCAATATTCTTTGCCAATTGCACTGAGATATGGTACTTCAGGACCAAGTATCTCTTCATCTTCCTCTCACGATCTAAAAGGATCTTTATTAGAATCTCATGATCTGACGATCATTGGAATACTTAATATATGTGTTTTATCCATATAAAATCGCTTTAATACCTTTCGGGTATATGCAGTTTGGTAGACAAAAATTCTACATTTCAAATGCTCAATTTGTAAACCAAGGCAGAATTTTGTCTTTCCAAAATCTTTGATCTCAAATTCTTTTCTCAAATATTCAACATTATTTTGAATCTCTTCAGGAGTTCCAATCAAATTTAGATCATCAACATATACAGCAATTATCACAAAATTTGATCCATTTTTCTTAATAAAAACACATGGACATATTGGATCATTGGTATAACTTTCTTTTGTCAGACATTCATTGAGACGGTTATACCACATACGTCCAAATTGTTTGAGCCCATACAGAGACCTTTGTAATTTAATAGAATAAATATTTTTAGGATTTGATTTGCATGCTTCAGGCATGTTGAATCTTTCGGAGATTCTCATATAAATATTATTTTCAAGATTCCCATATAAATATGCAGTAACGACGTCCATTAGACGCATATCTAATTTCTCATGTACTGCAAAACTTCACAAGATATCTAAATGTAATAGCATCCACTACAGGTGAATACGTTTCATTATAATCAAATCCAGGCCTTTGTGAAAATTCTTGGGCTACAAGTCTTGCTTTATATCTCATAATTTTATTTTTCTCATTTCTTTTTCTCACAAATACCCATTTATATTCTACTGGCTTTACACCTTCAGGTGTTTGGACTACAGGTTCAAAAAAACTTTTCTTGTAGCCAGTGAGTCCAATTCAGATTGGATCGCATCTTTCCACTTTGAACAATCATTTCTATACCGACATTCATCAACCGATATAGATTCATGATTCTCATCAACTTCTATAATATCAAGTGCTATATTTTATTAGGCTCCAATTAATTTTTTTTTATGATTTCATTATCTTCATAAGTTGGCTCTTCAGGAGCAACCTCTTCAAGAGATTGAATTTTGTCATGACATTTAATCTCCGGAGATATATGAAATCAATTTATACCTTATTTAGGTAGGCTGGCCTTAAATTTATTTGTAACACTTGTGCATGTCCTTTAGGGACATCAATTTTAATCAAGGTATTTCCTGCAGGAACAGTTAATTTAATAACTCTTCTGGAGTCGATAATATATCTGACAACTGGTTTGCAATTTTCTGCAAATGAATAATTTCTTGAACTTCCAGTTCACGTTATTTTGTATGAGGATCGAAGAAATCCAATTTTTCAGGTGATTTCCTTTCGATTGATTTCTTCCTCCCCCTAATATCGGGAATCGCAACTCATCAGAATAAATAAATCATTTAATAGATCACTCATCAAATATTTTACGATATTTAATCGTAAAAAGTGATTCATACCCGACATAAATTCTAAATTTCTTTTGGAGCCATATATAATATAAAGGGGGTATGTATAAATACTTGTCGGCTCTCAAATATTCTCACTTTTGTCAAATCATATATCCATTGGGATCAGTAAACTTCTGGTTTGCTGCAATTGATGATTATAAATCAAAATGAGAATGAAGACAACTATATCGATAACCATTTCTCTCTCGAATGGTTATTATAATATAATTAACCTTTATCTCACTTGATTTCTAAATATGATCTTTATTATTGTCTCATTTAATGTCTCAATTTGATATCCATTTCAACGGATATTCAAATTCAATAAATTTTTCGAGACATGGTAAAAAGTAGTACTTTATTCATGATAAACTTTTCTCCTACAGGGAGAAATATAGTAGTGGCTCTTCTGGAGCTTTCAATCACTTAAGCACTAACACTAATTGTGTTTGTCTCTTTTGTTGAAAATAGTGTATATAGTAACACTTATTAATGAAACACATATCATTATCACCATAATTCTTATGGGACAAATATCATCACTATAATCCTTTGATCCCAAATGTTTAACATTTATTTCTTCTTCGGGAAGAAAAACTAATTAAATCAATCATCATACACCTTCAGGGTGTTTAAAGAAATTGGCCATGTGAAAATGCTATTATAATTTTGATTCGTAAAATGTACTTCGGGACATTTATCTTTAGAACCTTTATTTTCATGTCCTTATCATTATTATCCCATTTCAAGTGGTAACTTTTTCTCTTGTCATGGTAAAATATATATTTACCAAAATCATAATCATGGTAACAACCATAACTAATAAATTGAAATTTAATCGCATTCACTTCTGGGAATGGACTAGAACTAGCATGCAATAAATACAGAATACTTCTCAAATTTCTCTTAATATTGCTACTACAGGAGCATATTCGAGAAACCAATTGTGGAGAATATCATTTTCAATTAAGAAATAATTCTAAACATAGTAAAATTGTGTACTTGCAGCCATAAGTAAATTTATCATATCTCGCCAAAGGACAAGAGGATCTTTAACAGTAAGATATTCTGATTTTAATCCTTCATCTAAATGATGACGAAGAAAAATCATAGCTTTGGCACGGTCTTGGTTTGAGGATTCATTTTTTTCCACAATAGTATTACCAAGACCCATTGCCTCAAGATGGATTTCAACATCCAATACCCATGATAAATAATTTTTTCCAGAAATATCAAGAGGTACAAACTCTTGTTTTGTAAGATTAGCCATAAGAAATTGAAATAAGATTTTGACTTAGAAATTTACCTCAAAAGTCACTTGAAGAAATACGGGCAGAATTTCGGCAAAATCTTGTACTTCACTTTTGCTCAAAGTAGCGCCTTCGTTTTCGCCTTTGCTCAAAAGAAGAGCTTTCGTGCTGATAACGTGTTATAAAACTAATCAAATAAGCTACTATAATATCAAGTGAAATATTGGAGAAAGAAGTAGAGAAAGAAGTAGAGAAATGGAGAGTAATATTCTTATATTCCAATAAGATACAAAAGTCCTCTCAAAGGGTTTCAATGTACCTCTATATATAGGTACTACAAGATTAAAGGTACATAAATCCTATTAAACATCCACTACTACAATAATATGAAAAAACCTATGAAACGGTTTCTCCACTACATGAATAGATTTATGAATTGTAACTTCTATACATAATGTAATCATAAATCATGGATTAATCCTCTTGGGAATACAAAGGGACATCCATACTTTTAATTGTTTCATAACAATTACAAATTTAATTGAAAAAATTACAAAAAGACCTTACATGTCTTTTAAAAGTTAAAACTAATAAAACACATAAAATTAGAAGATGTAATTAATTTTTCACTCACCATATTAATTTCTGAGAAAACATCAATGTTAAGAGTCTAAAAAACTAGTTGTATTCCGTGCACTGCACGTACTCCTAAACTAGTTAGAGAAAGGGTAGGGTGAACTTATGTTTAATTTAGAAGAATCAAGCCAATATTTTGACACTTACATAGTGTCAATCAAGACGAAATTGCCTAAAATTGATTAGAACTCCACAGCTTCAGCTATTCATAAATTAGATTGCATCTCTCAACCTGAATTATTCTTCACAACAAATGATAGGCTTTTTACCTATTTGTCTCCCATTTTATCCTGTGCATTTATTAGGCGACAATTTAGTTGTGATTTGAAGGGAAAGCTTCCCACAAAATGAACATGAGAAGAATTGAGTGCCCGACCAGGTTGATAACCAATGTTCTAAAACCCGGGCCGTCAATTGAACCGGTGAAGTGAAAGGGTCAAGATTCAACTGATCGGACCGGTTCAACCCCGATTCAATGAATTTTTTTTAAAATAATTTATATAAATATATATATGCACAAAATAAGACATGTAATAGACTAATTTAAAACTTTATATGATGAATAGTTTACTATTTTTGAATAACTTGAATTTTCAAAAAATAAAATTTTTAAATTATAAGTTAAAACAAATAAATTTCATTTCAATTTCAATTATATCTACCAAAATAATCTTAAATCCAACCCAAAAATATCACAATATTTTGAAATTATACAAAATTCAAGTATATGAGAATTTGACATTGTGAACTTAAATTTTAATTTACGTCTTTGGGATTTAGAGATTGCAATTTTAAAAAGAAAGTGCGGAGTTTGAAGGAAGTCAAGAGAATCGAAAACAGAAATGCAAACTTGATAAGAAACAAAAAATGAGATAAAAGTGAGTGGTTGTAGTATTAAATAATTTGGGTTAAAGAAAAATAATTCTTTTTTAACTTTTTTTCAATTTAATGGACAAAAACAAAATTAAAAAAATGGAAGAAAAAATCAATAAATTAAAACTAAAGAAATTTGATTTAAAAGGGAGTAACAAAAAAAAGAGGGGAGATAGAGAGAGAGTGTGTGTGTGTGTGTGTGTGTCTGTGTTGAAGATTAAAAAGAAAGAGTCATGAAAGAATGAGATTTTGTAAGAAAAATGGAAAAAATAAATATGGATGTTTGTTATATATATTTAAATAAGTTATCAAAAAAAACAAATAAGATGTGATGGTGCAATAGTTACTACATTGGTCTTGTATTACAAAGGTCTTGAGTTTGAATCTTGATAGAAGCGTTTTGCAAAACTTAAAAAAAAGGGGGGAGGGGGGAACTTGAAAACCGGTTCGATCTGGTTCAGCGGTTTTCACGATTTTGACCGGTTTGACCGGTTTTTTGACAAAGTCAACACCAACACAGAACCGGACCGGTGTCATGGCCGGTTCGCGGCTCAACCGGTCGAACTGGCCGGTCCGATCCGATTTTCAAAATACTGTTGATAACTTGGAACAAGTTTCAGGTTTAAGTTTTACTACATGTGAGTTGTTTAGTCTAATTATGCCTTAGTAATGCTTCCACCATTTGAAGGTTAGTTTATAGTGTTGCTCATTTATAAGTCAATCTATATTGATCATGCTATTATGGGTTAGTTGTAGTTAGACTTGTAAATTAAGTTATATGAATTGAGTTTTGATATGTTCAAATTTTTTGAGCTCAAACTCAACTTATCTATGATCATATTTTTGTAACTCATAATCAACTCACAAAAAAAGTTGGGTCTACTTCGGTCAAGCACAAATCTGACTAAAAGAAACAACCAACCAATCCAAAGAAGTCGTATAACACTCAAGTAAAGTCGCAATGCTAATAAAATATTGAGAAGGATAGAAGAAGGGATTTTTTGATCCTACAGGGGTAGTAGTGTAACAGATGGAGAGATAACAAACTGTATGTTAAAAAAATCTAACATTTTAGTAGTAGATACTCTAAAACAAAAAAATAACATACACACCCACACACATATTGGTAAAGAAGGGGCAGAATTTATACATACATACATACATATAATATATATATATATATATATATATATATATATAAAGGAGGGGCAGAATTTATGAAATGGAAAGGGATTCTACGGACTCAATATTAGCCACTATACTAAGGCCTACTCCACACATACATGCGCAACGTATATACACATGCATGCACGCATGCACACAAATATTAGCACTAGTATATATATATTATTTTGACTTATTAAGTGGGTCGAGTTTAGTGCAATCCAAAATCAACTCATTTTCATTTGGACAAAATACTTCGGCCCAATCTCAGCTTAACTCACACTGCACACAGCCCGATAAATCAGGGCTGAATGGGCAAAATATTTTGGCCAAATTGATAGGCCTAGTTGTACTCTTACAATGAAAGGAGGGGTAGAGGGGTGGGTTACGTACAAAATTTACCATCTTTTCAATAGGTAGAGATGACATATAAGGTATAAGATATAAATCCTCTTTGGGATTTACTTCCAAGTGACTAGGATTTTGGCGCTAAATTTTTGACCGACTCACATGGTTCGTTTCAAAATATTTGGGGCATAGACAAACCAGAAAATTTTTCTTTAAGGGAGCAAAATTTAACGTATCTAAAACTTCCATATATACATATATTAGTTTCAAGTTTTGTAGGGATAAAAGTTTTAATTTACAGACACCTTTTTGAAAATCTTTAATTTTCTGAAGAAAAAAAATAATTTTTTTGAACTTGGCGGAGCAATGGTCCCTCCATACCCCTCCCTAGTTCTGTTTCTAAGAGGCTCAAGGACAAACATGACACGTTCTTCAAAATATGACAAACACGGAGGGCGACATAAATCTAACCCCAAAATTATAGGTGGAAACTTAAATAAAAACATGAGGAAACTATTATCTATATATGAACCTTACATTTCCTAAAAACTAGGAAACCTAATCTATCAAGTCTTGCTACTCCATGAACTAGTCTTGGTAACTCAGCCTCTAATTGAAAAGTTTTGTATCCACTACCGTTGCATCCGATATTTGCCACTAGATCAACCACCTGATTTGCTCGTCTAAAAACAGTGAAAAATAGACACAAAGACTTGCTTTAAAGACATTAGCTGGTCTACAGTGTCACAGATACTACACTGTCTGTGTCTCCGCTGCAATTTAAAATGTTCCAGTTCTTGATTAGACACTAAAACTTTGGCTTAATGATCAGCACAAACTTTTCACTCCATTACCTGTAAATCCAGACTCCAATACCACTTGATGTGATTACAGGCAACACTGTCTGGCTCGTTATCCCAATTAGAGTTTATGTAGCCACTGTGTGTAGAATTAAATTAATAAAAAAACTTAGTTTAACAAAATGGAAAGGATAGTATAAAATAAAGTATCCACTCTAGATTTCCGCTACTTACTTGCAGGCTTCCCAGGGTCCAGGGATACCGGTGGTAGTTGCATGAAGTGATTTTTGCACAGCAGGAGTATTTAGGTAAGTGAGAAGATAATTATCCGAGCATGGATTATACTTAGATATCTGTTTTAATCAAAGCGATTTTCAAAATTTTGTTAATTTAATCTTGTTTTTATTTAGAGCAGAAAGAATGAGTATTAGTGTATAGAATCAAGTTTTACTGAAGAAGGAGCATTTGAAGACGAAGAACACAAAGGAGCATATATATTGTAATCGTCGATATGGCCTTTAGCTGAATCTACTTAGCCTAGGTATGTTACGCAAGCATTTGATACTGGATCTTCTGAAGAAAAATTGCAACTGGAAGCAATACCCTGATGAATTCATTGGATATAAGGGCATGTGCCCAGTTTTTTTTTTTTTTTTTTTTTTTTTTTTTTTTTTAAAAGGATACCATCCCTTAATATATTAAAAACCGAGAAAAAAATACATCAAATTAGAGGGGGGCCAAACCTGACCTCTGTTAAAGAAAAAGAAACATGTAATGATGGAAAATAAACACACATATAAAGGAATTGTAAAGACATAACAGATCAATCCAAAGAAATCATCCACACGAGGGTGCTCCACATTTGTGTGACTGCGAGTGAGCATTGGAATTTGGTTTGAGATCTTGACGTGTTTGCATTGTTTTACCTTTTTTTGAAAGCTGTTTCCTCGCTTTCTTTGAAATCACTTGGGTAAATTGCTGTTGTACTAGATTCTGGTCTTGATCTTTGTGTTTGTCGTGTTGTGAGTCGTCTTCCTCTTCTTCTTTTTTGTCGTTATTGCATGTTATACTTGAACGAATAAAACTAATTTGATGTGGTCGGGGAAGTGTACCATGTAATTTTTCCCATTTAACCTCTTCGAACACATCTTTGAAAGCTGGCACTGGATTTTGAGGCACCGTGGTTTTCGTTTCTGTTCTTGTACTTGTACTTGGAACCACAAGGAGTGGTAAGGCAACGTCGGGGTCAGTGGTGTCGACCTTTTGATGATTATCGTCTCCCAAATTCTGCTTCTCAAAAGCTTGGGACCCATCACTTTTATTCCAATTAGAATTTTCAGCATTTTGATTTCTAATTGAAGTATTGTCGGCCATTTGCTGCTGACCATCTCCCAATATTTGCTCCACTAGAATATGGGACTCCTCACAATCATTTCCAGCAATGTGATCGCATGGTCCCTCCCTTTGGTCATCAACAACGAACTTTGCTTTTCCATGCTTGACAGCTTTTTCGTTGCAGTTTTGCCCTGGCACAGCAGCCCCCTCTATGGGCTCCATCATGCCTGGGCCTGCTACCACGTTCAGCTCCACCAGCGCCAATTCTCCCGTATTAGCAGTCCCTTCCATCACTTCCTCTGGTTCGCCAATCACGCGGTCAGCCATAGCGTGAAGAATGGCATCAGCAGCAGCCTCTATCCCCTTCTCCACAAGCACAACCGTAGACCCTCCAAGCTGGTTCAGTAAGCACGATGCATCTCCCACAGCAGTAGTAGGGGTGTCAACGTGCAGTGACCCCTCGGAATGGCTCTTACCCGAATTCTGTGTCGCACCAGATTTCACCCCATCTCCTTCACTCACCCCCCTTCGCTCCTCATCCTCTGTACGCTGCGTGTTAGCTGGTGAGGAGCGAACCTTTGCGCCCATCACCCCTGTGACCAGATCCTCCTGCGTCTTGTGCAAGCGCAAATCAGGGTGCTTCACACGGCAATGATTCTCGCCATGCCCTTGACGATAGCAGTGGCTGCAATAATTAGGGAGGTTCTCAGGGATAAGAACCTGCCAAAAACCATCCCCATCTCCCATATCGACCCACACCCTCGACGGAATCGATTTGAGCAGATCCACCTCAACACATACCCGCGCCACATTCGGTCGCGAAAACGAAGACGTAGCCGCATCCACGAATAGCGGCGTACCCAAGCAGGAGACAAGATGAAATAGACATGGCTTAGCAAATAAGTGAATTGGGAGTTTGGGCAATCTAAACCAGACGGGAGCAAGGGAAGACTCTCTGTTCACATGGAACTTAGATGTCCACTTAAAAACCCTCATGGGGGATCCATTCACATACCACAAACTTCGTCCCCAAACGCGAAGGAAATCCGCTTCACACTGAAATTTCAGCAACACATGCCTATCATCTAACAATCCCACAGTCGCCGTAATCTTCAAATCAAGAGTCGACAAGAATTTCCTCAGGTCAGGCAGCAGCGGCCGCCCCTTAGAGAACTTCCCAACCAAAGTGTAGCGGAATGGAGCAGCAACCACTGCTATGTCAGCCGCACTGAAGACCACCGCAGGCTCTCCACGGTGTGTTGTCATCCTCGCTTGAACTTGCACTACCTCGGACGTCGGTTGTGGCTCAAACAATGCAGAGAAGGCCTTCTTCCTAAAGGGGGAGGAAGAGGCCGACAGCCCCCCACCCGGAGGAGGGGGGGCAGTCTCGGCTGCCATGGTTACGTTCATTGAACTTATTCACTAATAAGCACTCACATGTTGGTCTTAACTTCTACACGAATGATGATTCACCTACTTCTACACGAATAATCATAACTACCTCTAGTTTGAGTTTCAATATCGATGACTTCATTCCCAATCTTCAAGCAATTGACAACATATGATCATCATTTAATGTGTCATTAAGCTAAATAAACAAAAAAAAATGAAGAAAATTGATGATTCAAGAAAGAAAAAACTTGCAAGAATTCCTTTCAAGTTAATGACAGTATTTGGTTAGTCATCTTGTTGTTATGGAGGATTAGTTGACCAAGTTGATGCAAATAATGACCGGCATAGCTTTCTCCCATTATGAAGAAGTCACCTGGTTTTGTATCTGGGAATATTTCTAACCAATTGACTAAAAATGTATAAAAATCTGCTGCAGTTTTTGTGGCTCCGGTTATGTAATCCGATGATGTATTTGAGTAAGAAAATCCAACACCCACAGGGGATTCCAAGAATAGTGACGTGCGCGGGGTATACATATACAATTAGCTCATTCACAATCAAATTTTACATTTATAAACTCCTAAATAACCCACACGCGATTTATCTCAAGTATACGAATCGTGAGCGAGTATAGGGTATTAAGAGTCGATCCCACAGGGAAGATTGCAATTACCGGTGATTTTCGAACTCCTTTATTATCTAGACTACCATAATTATAAAAGTAATGAAAATTAACACTAGAAAGCTCCTAGAGATATGGAATTCCTCACTACTCTTGCAAATGAGATTACCGGTTAAGTGAATGTTATTATCTTGACTAGTTATGGCATAATTTCCTAATATATGTGAAACCTACTCTCGTAGTGAATCAACTATACTTGTAATTAAGTCATACCTATTCTCGTGGTTATGAAATTAACTACAAGTTTCATTTCTTCTATGAAATTACATGAAACATGTCACTTAAACCACATAGGTGCACCTCTACTTTCGTGAGTAAACTCCATATGTTTATCACTTCCTTGAACTAGTGTTAAATTCCAATTCTCATTGCAAATTTAACACCTTAGATGATCACAATTAATAGCCAGTTAATTATGATTAGAATATCAAAAGTGATAAATAACCTGCTCAAAATAATATCACCAAATAACCAAATAAACAACACTAACAAAATATAAAAAGTTCATCCATACTCTAGGCATTAACTTTAGAAATACATAATAAACATAAAATCCAAAACTTGTATAACCATACTTAAGAATCCAATACAAAAGATAAAGAGTTGGAGAAGAGATAACCCATGTCACTTGAACTTCAACTCCTCCTTCTTCATCTCCATCTTCATCCTAATCTAGCTAATATACAAGAAGGATGAACTAACTAGCTAAACTATCCTACACTAAGGAAATGGAAGAACTACATTTTTGTGGTAATTCTTGCACTCTCCAAGCTCTTGCAAAAATTGCTAGCCCCAGAGAATATGACCGGCCTCAGTTTTTATCCTAAAATTCTGATATCCTCCATTCACCTACCGTATTTTTCTTCTCCCCTTTGTTTCTCTAAATTTGGTGTTAACGAAGTCAACAAAACAAAGTTCCAGCCTCTTGATTCTACTATATATTTTTGACTTGACAATAAGCTATTTTTCTTCCTTTGTGCATCAGAAACATGTGCAGCCTACGTTTTCTCTCCAACTCTAGTTGGAAAGTAGTGTGAAGATGAGAAAAATGGCTGAGCAAATTGCAGAAATTTGGCTACCATACGTGTTTTCACTTTTGACCTCATTTCAACTGCAAGTTTCTCTATGATAGCCACTGAACTAGCTGTTATTTAAAACACAAAGGTTGTAGCCCTTTGAATTAGCGTTCCAATACTTCAAGAATCATCTAATTTGGAGATTGGTGGATGGAGATATGGTCGAAATACGATAGACTGGTCAATTCTAGGCTTCAGCTTTTGACCATCTAGATAAGTTTCTGTGTTTTGACTTTTTGACCAAGAAAACGGCTGAATTGGACTTTGATATCTCATACCAAATGTAGATATATCTCTTAGATTCAAAATGGTAGCAAGATCACTTCGATCCGATCATTGTAGCTCAAGATATAGCCAAAATACCAAGATATGTCGAAACTGTCTTTACTTGAATTCCCTCAATTGAATGTTTTGTATTTCATGCCTTCTTTAAACCACTTCAATTCATCAATTATCATCCAATTTTCTTCTCAATTCACTCCAACTGATGATTGAGTTCTTAAACCTACAAAAACATGAAGTTCTTTCCATTAAAATCTATATAAATGCAATTTTTGCCAATTAAACCGCAACATAGATATCTTGACCAAAACCCTAGTTAATTAACTATAAAACAAGATAAAACACACCAAAGCTAACTAATAAAGCATACTAAAAAACGTAAAATATCCACTTATCAAATAGCACATTTGCCTCTGTTTGTAAAATGTAAAACTCATTAGTTGAAGCTTATTCTGAATTTGTCCAAATCAATTAGCAATTGCAAACAAATCATGAGTTCTTACCAGTGTTCCAGGCATAGGGTTTTTCCACCTTTACCAACCATGGTTCATAGTCGTGGTCGCGGTTGCAGTTGCAGCCCTGACTGTTCCACATCGGTCTCGGTATATCGGTCGCGGTCTCGGCGAGACACAAATTTTTGAAATATTTAATATTCTAAAAATTGTAAAAAAATATGATAAAAAAATAATTAAAAAATTAGCAAAAAAAATTAAAATTTGATCTAACTCGGGATGACTCGGGACGACTCAGCCGTTTTTATCTGTCTCGAAGACGTCTCGGCGATTCATTATCTTGGAATCATCCCGTCCTGATATCGGATCGGGAAGCCCCGATCCGGTGACAACTCGGCCGAGTCGTTTTGGTTTCGGCCTAGTCTTTGAATCATGTTACCAACTCAAAATGGTCCAAGTTCAGTCGTTGCTCCATCCTCGAGTGAAGAGCAACCAGGTACAGTCAAATCCTATCGTTTAAGAAGTTCTTTTCATGAAATGTACACCTATCAACCAACAGCTACGAAGAATAGGGACGAAAATTGTACCTCCATTTAGCCATAGCACAAGGGGCTTGGTAGAACAGTTTTGAGACTTAGGAAAATAGAATTAAAGAGCTCTACCAGCCTCATGATCAACAATGACATACCCTGAACATTTGATCAAAATGTACATCATTTGGTTTACCTGTCAGCGTTGTGATCTTATCCTCTACCTTCACACCATGTTGGTCGCCAACATAAACTGGCGAATACTCATTTGCCGAATCCTCACTCACATGATTGATTGATTTTCTTAAGCCACAAGCCTTAACGAATTTCACAAGAGGATCATTACATCTATATTCATGTCCAAGTACACCATAACATTGTGTAGCAGATTCCACTACGGAGATAAGAGTGAGATATAACAGTGTTGCACCTTTCATTTTTGGGATGTATAGCTAGCTAGATATCTATGATTTCTTTCTCTAATGGAAGGCTTCACTTTTGTGATTTCTTTCCCATTCTTGTAATTGTTGTATTCACCAGCTAAAAACGTGTGAACCAAAAGGTGAGATATTTTACAGGTTTCATGCCAAGAATGAGGTCTTGCCATCTTACCAATAAAATCAACCTAAATAAAGAGAATAGAAGACCATGAAGTGAGAGGGGTCAAATAGTCAGATAACATTTAGAATGAGTAGATAAACCAAAAACGACTTCAAAGATTCATAAATTCTGCTAGCTATCGCTTTGCAATTTGCATTCCATAAGTAATAGTTCCCGAATTCTTTTTCTTTTCATGTCCTGTGTCTCATCATTATCATTACTGTATAAAAAGTATGATGAGTTTTGGCGATAGCGAGTGTAAGTGTAAGCATATTTTGATTTTAGTTTTTGTTATGTCTAAATTACCCTCGCGTCATTTAATTAGAATTATTGCATGTCAATCATGACAATAATAAGAAAAATGGAAAGTTTCAATAAATCACATCTGAAGCACTTTGGTCATTAAAATTAAAAACTGGCCATTTACAACTATATTCACTAATCATTTTCTTCATCTCTAATTATTATATGTATTCAAATTATCTACAATTATTATATTCTTGTGCGTGATAATTAAAGCTAACTATATTTTATATAGATATTGGTTTAGAAGAAAATCACGATTAATAAGAAGACAAAAGATTATAAATAGCTAATGAGAAAGCAAAAGGTTAAATTGATGATTAAATTCAATATATTATGTATGTCATATTGACTAAGAAAATTTCAAAAAAGTTATTGATAATTATAAAAAATATAACAGAAAAAGTTTACAACTACTGAATTTGATAAAAATTTGTTGTATCCAAATCATAATGTTTTAGTATGTATTTTGCTTAGGTTTTATTGTATACACTGATTTGACACAACATAAAAAATTTTCTCTTCTTACTGTCACAATCCAAATAAAATATGTAATAACTTAGTTTAGATATGATAATAGATATGATAATCTTCCATCTTCAGAGTTCAATAAACTTTAAATTGCTTTGTACATAATAGACATTTTCTACAACTAGCAATTGCATAATTTTATTTATTATATGGCTTCTTAGTCAATATTATACCAACAGCTTAGCTTAAATATGATAATCTTCCATTTTCAAACTTTGTATAACTATAGAATCCACAATCAACTTTTAATTACTTTGTATACAATAAACATTTTGTACAATTACCAATTGCTTAATTTTATTCATTATATAGTTTCTTAATTTATATTATGCCAATAATTAAGACTTTGTACAAAAATTTAATATACTAAAGGTTTTATATCTTAGGAAAATATATTCACGTGCAAAGCACGTGAGTTATTACTAGTATTGTAAAAATATGAAAAAATATTGACTGAATGATAATATCTTAGAATTAGTAATAACTTGGTTAAAGTATGTTGAGGATCATGATTTGCGCTCAAAAGTTGTTTCATTAGCCCGTTGCCTTGGGTATCATAATTGGTATGTGAATCTGCTATGCTCTTTGCAAGGATGAACGTGTGCAAAGTAAGTTGCATGGTGCAATTGATGGTTTAGATATGTTTAATTTGAATTTAACATATCCCCGTATGTGCTATTAAAAGGTGAACTATTCTTCTACAACATGATTTTGAACTTTCAACATATAATTTAATCTGAATGTAAAATTTTGCTTAGAATATTTACAATTGATTTTTAAAGTCCCAAATTTACATAAAAAAGTTGCAATTCACGGACAAATTCACTACACAAAATGAATTGAAGATAATCAGAGAACTTTGCTGTGAAGAGTAAAAATCAGAAATACTTAAGCACTTTCCTTCTTATTTTCTGGCCGGATCGCATCAAAACAACTCAAATTGTTTTTATTTCAAAAAATATATACCTTGTGTTTAAAAAAAAAAAAAAAGAAAGAAAGCAGGTAGGCAAATCTCAGGAAACATGGTTAAAGGCAGAGGAAGTTTTTCTCATTCTCAAGGGTTGGCAAATAGGTACAACGTGCAGTTAAATCAGTAGACAAGAGTTCATTACGCAAACAGTTCTTAACAATCTCGATATTAGCAATAGGCGATCAACGTTTATTCCTAACTTTGACTATGACCTTGAAAACAAGTTAATTTATATTAATAATTTTCCTATCATGTGTAGGTTATTGTTGTGTTGCATTATTTGTTCCAATTATCTGTATCACAAAGGTAAGTTGAGTTGATTATAATCTTGTATTCTTGAGAAAAAATAAATAAATTAGATAAAATTGGAATAACATGAAGATATCAGGATAAATAGATAAAGGATCAAGCCAATCATGTGGCAGATACACAATGCCAATCACAATACTGTAGCCGAAAAGTGGTTACAACTTTACAGCTTCTGTTAATACTCTTCACAACAAAACAATAGTCTTTTTGCCAATTATTTCTATTTTATTCTGTGCATTCATTAGACGACTATTTAGTTGTGATTTGAAGGGGGAAGCATGAAAATTTGAGTGCTCAGCCCTGTTGATGACTTGGAACAAGTTGTCGTGATCTGATTTAATTGTGTAATAGTAAAGGGTTACACACCAAATTTAGCATCATTTCAAGAAGTGGAAAGATAGTTGCATGGGGATGACAAATGAGGCATAAAATATAAATCCGCTTTGGGATTTACTTCCAAGTGACCAAGATTTTGCTGTTAAGCTCTTAATCATGTCACATGCTTCGGTCAAGAACAGTTGAGATTACTTTTCATGGACAATCATGACAGTTAACATGTCAAGATATTGATGTTGTTTGGTTCTTTTTGGACCCTTGTACAATCTTAAATGCTGATCAATTAAAAAGGATTTTTTTTTTCCTTCAAAAAAAAAAAGATAAGATAAATTTTTGGCAAGAAGCAAATTCATGATAATTAACTATAGTAATTACAGAAGTAGAGAAAGTTTAAGGATTGATAATCTTGATTTAAGAAAATAGACGAGATTACAAACACAACTGATCAATACAAGGCGAACGATTCATAGGTATGTCTCAAGTCAAATGCCATTTCAGGATTGATCATACATTGTTATAATTAGCTGTGGTTGGAAGGTGGAAGCTTTCTATCCAAGAAGGATGCGAACAAAGTTAGTGCCCGGGCAGGCTGATAACTCGGAACAAGATGTCCAGCACCCCTTACTGTAACAAAGGTTAAGTTTTCATATTCCACTGCATAACCACCAACCTGAACAAGTATAGAAAATAGGGTCAATTTTGGTTTTAATTGGACAAGAACCGAAAGTAGGATTCTTCATTCTGGTTACCAAAGAAAGGGAAAAGCAAAAAAGAAAATGTCTGTTATGCAATCGATTCTTTTTACCTCGTCTTGAGTATACCAAGCATACCAAGGAGTTTTAATGGATAACCCAAGTTTGTTCAAGGCGTACCTAGTTGTTGTCACAGAACATACACTATCTGTGTCTCCGCTGCAATTGAAAATGTTCAAATTTTTAAACAGACACTAACTAGATAGGCAGGTCGATCCTCAGGCATTCATGATGTTACAGATTAGCATATCTTTTTCACTTCCTTACCTGTACAGCCAAACGCTAATGCCACTTGAAGTGAGCTCCTTGATTAAAGGTAACACTGTGTCTGGCTCATCATCCCAATTAGAACCTATGTAGCCACTGTGCGTGCCATTAAGTTTAAAAAATAAGGAAAAAAAAACTTAGCTAAATAAAATGAAAAGGAAAGTGTAAAATTAAGTATCCAATTGTGGATTTCCTATGTAATACGGGAATAGACTAACAAAACGTCGTATGGTACGTACTTGCAGGTCTCCCAAGGTCCAGGGATTCCAGTTGTATTAGCATGAAGTGACTTTTGCACGGCAGGAGTATTCAGGTAAGTGTAAGAATAATTAAATGAGCATGGATCATACGCATTTATCTGTTTCAATCAGTGAGAGATTTATGAGTATGAAAGTTCAATTTGGTTTTCATTTAGAGGAGAAAATCAGAAAGGAATAAAAATGGTAGTGTATCGAATCAAGTTTTAGTACCCATGGAGGAGTATTTGAAGAACACAAGGGAGCATAAATATTGTCATTATCGATATTGCCTATAGCTGAATTTGCTTGGCTTTGGTATGCTTGACAAGCCTCTGTAGGTGGATCCGCTGAGGAAAAATTGCAATTGGAAACTATACCATGATGGATTTCATCAGATATTAGGGCATGTGTCCAGTAATAATCATAAGATCCATTGGCTTGTGCTTCAATATCGTAGTATCCATTACCAATCTGAAAACCATAGACAAAGTATAATCATCATGTAATATGTAAGGTAAGCTGGTTAAATTAAATAAAAAAAAATTGATGGTTCAAGAAATTTAAGACGTACAGCAACTCCTTTCAAATTAATAACAGTGTGGTTAGTTATCTTGTTGTTATGGAGGATCAATTGAGCAAGTTGAGGCACGTAATGGCCGGCATAACTTTCTCCGGTCATCAAGAAGTCTCTGGTTTTGTATTCTGGGAATCTTTCTAACCAATTGACTAGAAATGTGTAAGCGTCTGCAGCAGATTTTGTGTCTCCGGTGATGTAATCTGACGATGTGTTTGAGTAAGAAAATCCAACACCAGCAGGAGATTCCAGGAAAATTATATTTGCCACTGTTTGTAGAACACAAAATTCATTGGTTGGTGCTTATCCTAAGTCTTATCAGATAAATTCACAGCTGTTTGACAAATTATCAATTCTTACCATTGTTCCAGGCATATGGGTTTTTCCACAGCATTTTTCCGCCTTTAGTAACTCGAAACGGTCCGAGTTCGTTCATAGCTCCTGCCCCGAGTGAAGAGCAACCAGGACCTGTAGTCAAATCTCACCATTTAAGAAGTTCATGAAATTTCTACCTTTAAAAACAGAACCTACAAATAATAATGGCGGTGAATTTGTACCTCCATTTAGCCAGAGCACCAGAGGCTTCGTAGATGGATTTTGAGACTCAGCAAAATAGTAGAAGAGAGCTCGACCAGCCTTAGGATCAACAGTTACATACCCTGAATATTGATCAAAATTCACGCCCTTTGGTTCGCCTGGCAACGCTGTGATCTTGTCAGCTGCCTTCAAACCATCTTGGGGGCCAATGTAAACCGGCGAATACTCGCTGTCCAGTTCCTTGTTCACATGATTGACTGATTTTCTTAAGCTAGGAGCCTTAAAGAATTTTGCAAGAGGATCATGTCCATAATATCCGTGTTCACCATAACATTGTGTAGCAGATGCGACTAGGCAGGTAAGGGTGAAATATAATACTAATGCACCTTTCATTTTTGGGATGTTTGGCTAGCTAGATATCTGTAGTTTCTTTCTCGGATACGATGCTTCCATTTTATAGGTAGCTCTAAGAACAATGATTGAATATTTTCTCACTAGTGTACTTGTCCTATTTACCAACTGAAAACGTGTGAACCTATCATAATATTTGTATGATACAATTTTGGTATACATACTCCATGGTAAACAACTCAAATTATGTAGAACCAATGTTTCAAAATGCGAGAACCTTTTGAAATAGTAAAATCAAACTTTAAAATAAAAAAGAAAAAAAGAAAAAAATGCCTTTTAAAATAATGTGTAGAACCCACAAGCAAGTCTCCGGAGGTCAACATTAGCCCTATTCCAAACACCTTCTTTCAGTTGTTCCTTTTCTCCAGGTCTATTCCATTCAACATCACGAGCTGCCTTTCATGGAGCTTTGTCCGTCGTGGGTTCACTGTCCTGGTCATAAACACAAAATACCATGCCCATTTTTAGTGGTTGAAGATTGATTCTTGATCATTGACCAAAGGAAAAACAAAATGCCAACGTAAGCTATGAGTTGCAGATTTTGGATTCTTGGCTGAAAAACAACGTTCCCGACAAACATGGATACATTAATCACATTAGTCTAACAATTCATGGAAACATTAAATTGTGTGTAGTAATGTTATAAAAGTAGTACAAATGATGTCTCTATATTTGTAGAGTTTGACAAAATATTCTACTTTATCCAGATAAAGTAGAATAGTATGCAAGATTTATTTGCTTGATGGTGAAATCACACAAATTTAATTGTTCATATTTTGACAGGTGGGTAGGTTGGTTGAAGTTGTTTGCTTCTGGCTGGAAAATTCAAATAAATAAGCAGAGAAGAGACAATGCTGAAAATGCATCTCTATTTAGAGACTAAACGTAAATTCCAAGAATGCTACCGAAAAGATAATGGGGCGATGCCATTCTGAAAATTGTAAGATTACAGTATTCTGTCTAAATTCATTTCCAGTACCAAAACAATTCCCAAAATTATGTTTAACTCATGCTTGTTTCTATCCAAAATTGAGATGCTGCCATCCTACCCAAAATATATAACCAAAAGAAAGAAAAGAGGATCAAGACATTAGATGGGCCAAATAGTCAGACAATATTTAGGATGAGAAGCTGAACTCAGATGCCTTTGGAGCTTAAAAACATGCTCTTTTCCTCCAAAAGATTGCCCAGATGCCACTAGGCATACAAGCCTAAGAAGAGATAATCAATGCTAATGCGCCTTTCATCCTTTTAAGTTTGCAATTAGAATCCTGGTTTTTTCTTTGGTTAAAAAGTTATTGTTTGAGCAAAAAACCGTGGGTTGCATACTAGAGTTGTGGTTAAAGTTGGGAATAATAGATTGACCAGAAGACCAAAAAGTAAATCCATTGACATTAAATATTTTTTGATTAGTTGTTGAATGAGTGTATATTAATTAGCATTGGAGCTCAAGTTGACCATTAAATGAGTGCTTAATTAGAATATGATATGTACTAGTAGTCAGTTGGTTATATAGTACAGCATGATTGATTAGAAGTGTTGCTGACTATTAGGCTTACTCATATATACATATATTTATGAGCCCTGCTATATACATCTAGTATTCAGTGCAATTTAAGTTTAGATCACTTTCAAATCAGGCAAAATGTTTTTGACCCAAAATCAGCTCAATTCATAATGCATAAGGTTCAGCTTAATAAATTTAGGGCGATCAGACAGAGTTCTAGCCAGTCTGGTTCAACTGACAGTCCTAGTTGTAGTCTTACCCCCAAAAAAGAAAAACAAAAGGTTATGTACAAAATTTACCATCTTTTCAATAAGTAGAGATGGCATATGATGTATAAAATATAAATCCTCTTTGGGATTTACTTCCAAGTGACCAGGATTTTGTTGTTAAATTTTTAACCAACTCGCATGGTTGGTTTCAGAACATTTGAGGCATAGACGAACCAGAAAATTTACTTTTAAGGAACAGAAATTTAACATATCTAAAACTTACATATATAACATTTAACATATCTAAAACTTACATGTATAAAATAAATTAGTTTCAAGTTTTGTAGGGGCAAAAGTTAAATTTATAGAGCAACCTTTGAAAATCAAATATTTTATAAAGAAAAATTAATTTGTAGAACTCGGGGGAGTGATAGTCCCTCCATACCCCTCTCTAGCTCCATCACTGTAAAGTTACTTATTTAAGAGCAAACACGACACTTAACATGATAACTAAGATAGCTTTTTGGCAAGATGAAAATGTATGGTCATGAATTTTAATAATTACAGAAAGGAAGCAAGCTTAAGGAATGACAATTTTGATTTAACAAAATAGAACTTCATGTACATATCTAGAACTAGCAACAAGGCCCGAATCCCATTTAAATACCCATGCCCGTCCATAATTGGATTGGGACTGTAATACCCATTTATTTAATAGGTTTGTCTACATTCATTTGGGTATCCCATGGGTCCTATATTTTCTAAATTTTCCTATTTTTATTTCTTCCGTTCTCTTTTCTTATGTCTTTTCCACTGTTCTTTTCTCCAATTCTGCTCTTGAAAACCTCACCAGTCCAATTCTATCCTAGCTGCTGTCTTTTAGCACTTGCCATAACTCCATTTAGAACCTTTTCTCGATTACAAATATATTTCTTCTCCATTTTTCATTTATAATTTAAATCTTCAATCAAATGCCAAATTATTGGATGAAGCCTTAGATGGCTGCTTTGCACAAAGGAGGAAAACGTAAAAAAAAAAAAATTAAAAAATGAAAAATGAAAGGAAAATAAAAAGAGAACGAGGAAAATATGAAATTTTGAGATAAAATTAGAAAATAGGTTAGCAAAAATCTCTTGTCAAATAAGGTTTAGCAAACTAAGAGTAATTTTAAAAAAATTAAGAGTACTAAACAAAAGAATAAAATAAATTTAAAAAATTAATAGAAGGTTTATTGGGCCTGTGATTAATGAATTAGCTTAATATCAACCTGAAGAAGTATTTAACATAGGAAGGCGGAAGGTTTCCATCCAAGAAGGATGAAAACAAACAGAGTGCCAGGGCGTGCTGATGACTAGGAACAAAGTGTCCAGCTCCCCTTACTATCACAAAGGTTAAGTTATCATATTCCACTGCATAACCACCAACCTGAACAAGTATTTGACATAGGTTCAAAGTTGGTAATGGATAAAAATTGGTTTTACTTGGACAAGCATTGAATACAGGATTCTTTCCACCAAAAAAAAAATGTACGATATGCTGTAGATTTTTTTTTAATTTCCTCGCCTTGAGTGTACTAAGCATACCAAGGAGTTTTCACGGACAACCCAAGTTTGTTCAAGACATGCCTAGTTGTTGTCGCAGATACTACAATGTCTGTATCTCCACTGCAATTTAAAATGTTCCAGTTCTTGATTAGACACTAAAACTGGATGGGCAGGTTCTCATATATTCATTATTTTACAGCTTGATTAGCACAAACTTTTTACTCCATTGCCTGTAAATCCAAACCCTTATGCCACTTGATGTGAGCTGCTTGATTACAGGTAACACTACGTCTGGCTCGTCAACTCCAGTTAGAGTTTATCTAGCCATTGTGGGTAGAATTAATTTAATCAAAAAAATTGGTTTAATATAATGGAAAGGATAGTGTAAAATAAAGTATCCACTGTAGATTTCCTATATACTACTGCTGTAGAATAACAAGAGCTAGTATGTGCATGAAATGATTTTTGCATAGCAATTCCTTTCAAGTTAATGACAGTTTGGTTCGTTATCTTCTTGTTATGGAGGATTAGTTGAGAAAGTTGAGGCATGTAATGACCGGCATAGCTTTCCCCCGTATCAAGAAGTCCCTCGTTTTGTATTCTGGGGATCTTTCTAACCAATTATTGACTAAAATTGTATAAGAATCTTTATCAGTTTTTGTGTCTCCGGTTATGTAATCAAATGATGTATTTGAGTAAGAAAATCCAACACCCGCAGGGAATTCCAAGAACAGTGCGTTTGCCACTGTAAAGTGCAAAACTCACTAGTTGGAGATTATTCTGAATTTGTCCAACCATTTCCCACCAAATGAATGGCTGTCTAACTAGGAGAGTAGAGGAGGAGGAAATCAGAACTGCTGTCTTCTCTATGAATCCCAACAAAGCTCCAGGCATTGTGGGATGAGTCTTCTTTTTTTTTTTTCAAAAATTCTGGTTGATCATTAAAAAGGATATAATTCCAGCAATCCAAACTTTCTTCCATACGGGTCTGATGCTCAAGTCCTTGAACTGCACTGTCATATCTTTAATTTCTAAAGTGGACAACCCCACCAACTTGAAACAGTACAGACCTATAAGCCTGTGCAGAGTCCTGTACAAAATCATCTCTAAAATCTTGTCTAATAGGCTTAAGAAAGTCCTCAATGTCTGTATTAGTAGAAACCAAGCTGCTTTTGTACCTGGTAGGCCGATTGTAGATAATGTCATCATTTCACATGAATTTTTGCACTATTTAAAAAATAACAACAAGCGTACCATGGATTTTTTGCTTTGAAGTTAGACATGTCAAAAGTATATGATAGAGTGGAGTGGAAGTTCTTAGAAGAAATCACGAGAAGGATGGGATTCTGTGAAACGTGGATCAAATGGATAATGAGCTGCGTGTCATCTGTCAACTACTCTTTCAACATCAATGGAGACCTCAAAGGCTATGTAACACCTGCAAGAGGAATCAGACAAGGAGACCCTTTATCTCCTTATCTATTTCTATTGTGCTCTGAAGGCTTCACTTATCTACTAAGGAAAGCAAAAAGGGATAAAAGAATAACAGGGATGAAGATTTGCAGACAAGGGCCATCAATAACTCACCTTTTTTTTTTTTGGCAGATGATACCTTAATTTTCAGCAAGGCAGACACAAAGGAGGCGGAAGAACTCAGACAGATTTTGAAAATGTATGAGAAAAGCTCAGGAACGTGCCACAACAAGCACAGGAGAGAATAAGCTCACAGCTCGGTGGTGTCCAGATGGTGACTCAAGGGAAATACTTGGGGTTACCAATGGTCATTACAAGGACAAAATAGCAAATTTTTGGCTTTACAAAGGACAAATGTGAGATGAGGATGAAGCTATGGAAGAATAAACTCCTCAGCACTGCAGGTAAGGAAGTTCTACACAAAGCAGTGGCCATGGCACTACCTACCTATACCATGTCCTGCTTCAAGTTGCCAGTCAGACGACGCAAGGAATTGAGTACTATGATGGCCAACTTTTGGTGGGGAGAAGAGAGTGGGAAAAAGAAAATACATTGGTGCTCTTGGAAGAAAATGACAAAGCAAAAGGATAGAGGGGGACTAGGATTTAAGGACTTGCAAAGCTTCAACAGAGCTTTGCTGGGGAAACAAGCATGGAGGATGACCATAACTCCTAATTCTCTGGTATCTAAAGTACTAAAAGCCAAATATTACCCACATGAGTCAATATTCAGATGCAAAATCAAGCAGAACTCCTCTTGGATTTGGCAAAACTTGATGCGAAAGAATTCTCAAGGGATACCAACATCAGCAAGGCCACAACACTGCACAGTCAATAAGGTGGAAGAACTGGTCCAAAGTTACAGATGGAAAAGACCTCTCTTATTCAAGCTATTTAAGGATAAAGAAGCTAAAAGAATTATGAGGATACCTATCAGTTTGGTTGATAAAGAAGATAGCCTTTTCTGGACACACAGTGGAAATGGGGAGTACACAGTGGCCTCAGCCTACAAGGAACTGATGAGGAATGATCATGCACAGCAAGAAGAAGGCCAGGAGGAAGGAACAAGTCTGAGAGACAACAAATTCTGGAAAAACTTGTGGAAACTCAATTTTGTGGAAATGCTTGAACAGTACAATACCTATGAATGAAGTCATGCACAGTAGAATCAAAACAGGATCACCTGTGTGCAATTGCTGTGGAGAAGGTGTTGAGAATGTTGAACACCTATTCTTCCAATGCAGGATAGCTTAAGAAATAGGGCATCTAGCTCCATTACATTGGGATGGAATTGAAGACCAGAGAGGAGACTTTAAGAAGTGGTGGAGCTCTGTAACAGAAGCTAGGTGCAGAAGTGAGGGTATGGAACACATAGCCTTGACAGCTAATATCCTGTGGCAGATTTGGAAAGCAAGAAATGAAAGAATCTTCAACAATGTACTGCAACATCCATTGAAGATTGTACAGAAGGCACAGAATGAATGGATGGAATACAAAGAAGCTAAGGATCAAGAGAAAAGGATGAGCATGTTGGAACACCAAGAGCAGATGAACAACAGCTAAAGAGGAAAGAGGGTGCCGACACCATTCATCTAACTATTGCAGCACAGCAGAGGACGGGAGGCTGGGACATGGGAATTGGAATAGTAGCAGAGGATGATAACAAACAAATTCTAGCTCAATGGGCCCTCAAAGAAGCTACTGATGGCAACAAACTCAGGAATCAAGCAGTGGCCATTAAGTTAGCATTATGTAAGGCAAGAGAGAAGGAATGGAAGAAGGTTGAGGTCAAGATTAAACAGAAGCAGCTACTGAAAATGATCCAAACCAGTAAATCCAAAGACATGGCAATGCACTCTCAATTGGAGGACATCAGAAATTTGTGCTCATGTTTACGGAATGCTCATTCATTTTGTCCACTAATCTAACGGAGGAAAGGGTTGATTTAGTTAGTATGCATGCATTAAGCATTTCTTTTGATGAAGAGTGGTTCCACTCTTAGTGCCAAGATGCACTTGTACAGTTAATTTGGGCTTTTGCTCAACAATTGTATAGTTTACAACATATCAATGGAATTATCAACTGTTTCTGGAAAAAAAAATTAACAGCACGCTTAACAAATTATGAGTTCTTAGCAGTGCTCCAGGCATACGGGTTTTTCCATAGTGTTTTTCCACCTTTACTAACTCGAAATGGTCCAAGTTCGGTCATTGCTCCGTCCCCGAGTGAGGAGCAACCAGGTCTTATAGTCGAATTAATCTCGCCGTCTAATAAGTTCTTTTCATGAAATGTATACCTATGAACCAATAGTTACAAAGAATAGGGACGAAAATTTACCTCCATTTAGCCATAGCACAAGGGGCTTGGTAGAAAAGTTTTGAGACTCAGCAAAATAGTAGAAAAGAGCTCTACCAGTCTCATGATCAACAATGGTATACCCTGAATATTGATCAAAATTTAGATCATTTGATTCACCGGGCAAAGTTGTGATCTTATCCGCTGCCTTCAAACCATCTTGGGGGCCAACATAAACTGGCGAATACTCATTCAACAAATCGTTACTCACATGATTGATTGATTTTCTTAAGCCACGAGCCTTAACGAATTGCGCAAGAGGATCATCATATCTATATTCATGTCCAAGTCCACCACAACATTGTGTAGCAGACACCACCAGGCAGACGAGTGAGATATAACAGTATTGCACCTTTCATTTTTGGATGTATAGCTAGCTAGATATCTGTGATTTCTTTCTCTAATGCAAGGCTTCATTTTGTGATTTCTTTCCTGGAATTACTAATGACTTGGTTAAAGTATGCTGGGGCTCATCATGATTTGCGCTAAAAAAAAATTATTGGATTAGCCCATACCCTATGGTCTTTGCATGGATGAAATTGCAGGGTGTAATTGATGGTTCGGATATGTTTAATTTGAATTTAACAAAACACCGTATGTTATATTAAAAATTGAACAATTTTCCTATAACATGATTTTAAACTTTCAACATATAATTTAACATGGATGTAAAACTATGCATAGAGTATTTACAATTCATCTTTAAACTATCAAATTTTACATAAAAAAAAGTTGTGGATCACGTACAAATTCACTACACAAAATGAATTGAAGATGCTTGGAAAACCATGTTGTGAAGAGTAAATTTAAGAAATACTTAAGCACCTTTTCTTCATATTTTCTGGCCGGATTGCATCAAAACAACTTAAATTGTTTATATTCCAATAAAAATACATACCCTTCTGTTTAGAGAGAGAGAGTAGGTAGTCAAATCTCAGGAAACATTGGTTAAAGATAAAGGATGTTTTTCTCATTCTCAAGCATTGGCAAATATAGATACATCATCGTAAGCAGTTCTTGACAATATTGCTATTAGCAATAGATGATCAACATTTATTCCTTAAGAAATGATCAGATTAAGCCAGCTGACCAGGGTAAATTTTAAAGTGCTCCCGTTGCCAAGGTCAGAAGTTTGACTATGACCCTGAAATCAACTTAATTTATACTAGTGATTTTCCTACCTTGTGTAGGTTAGTGTTGTGTTGCATTAGTTGTTCCAATTATCTGTATAATCTTGTATTCTTGAGAAAAAAAAATCAATTAGATAAAATTGGAATACCATGAAGATAGTAGGATAATTAAGTAAAAGAGTATGGTCACCTCATGCTTTAGAAGTATCAAGCGAATCATGTGGCAGACACATAATGTCAATCACAATTATACTATAGCCAAAAATTGGTTAGAACTTTACAGCTTCTGCTAATACTCTTCGCACTATTGAAATCATGTAACGGAGGAGATTCTTATTTGTAATGGCACTTCAAACTTGGAATGAGCATGATAAAAAATTAATGATACTTCTTTATCTTTTGAGTTATTCTGTCGGATCAAGTATTCAAGATTTTTGGTCTTTATTTGGGTCTAGACCCGAACCTGATAAAAAATATGGAATCACTTCTTATAGACTCGTTGAGAATGATTTGGATGTAATTCATGGCTATTAGAAGTAGAAGGTGCTCTGATGGATCTTCATGGGACACATATTATTTCTTTGGCCCGAACCGAAGAATGCCTTAGATATAATGCAGAGCTGATCTTGTTTTATCCTTGGTCAGAGATATAGGAAGATTTATTCAATTATATGATTTGGGCCCTAGAATATGGCACCCTTGACCTTTTCTATTTGATTGTATGGAAAGGTCCAATGAATTGGAATTTTTTTTCATTGATTCAGACTATTTTGGGGTAAACAGATCATTCATGACGAAGAGAATGAGTTTAAAGAGAATGATTCGGTAAACTAATTAGTCATCGCGAATGACCCTATGTATTCTGTGCATTCATTATACAACTATTTAGATGCGATTTGAAGGGGGAAGTTTCTCACCAAAACAGCATGAAAAATTGACGCTCGACCCGGTTGATTTGGAACAAATTGTCATGATGTGATTTTATAAATGACTATACACAAAATTTAGCATCTTTTTCAAGAAGTGGAAAGATAGTTGCTTGGGGATGATAAATCCTCTTTGGGATTTACTTCCAAGTGACCAAGATTTTGCTGTTAAGCTCTTAATCATGTCACATGCTTCGGTCAAGAACAGTTGAGATTACTTTTCAAGGACAAACATGACAGTAAACATGTTAAGATATTGATGTAGTTTGGTATTTTTTGGACCCTTGTACAATCTTAAATGTTGATCAATTAAAAAGGTTTTTTCCCTTAAAAAAAAAAAAGATAAGAAGACTTTTTGGTAGGAACCAAATTCATGGTAATTAATTATATTAATTACAGAAATATACCTAGCAAGTTTAAGGATTGATACCTTTGATTTAAGAAAATAGACAAGATCATATATATACACAACTGATCAGTAAAAGGTGAATAATTTCATAGGTATATCTCAAGTCAAATTCCATTTCACTATTGATCATACACTGGTTTAATTAGCTCTAGTTGGAAGGTGGAAGCTTTCCATCCAAGAAGGATGAGAACAAAGTTAGCGCCCGGGCAGGCTGATAACTCGGAACAAAATGTCCAGCTCCCCTTACTGTCACAAAGGTCAAGTTTTCATATTCCACTGCATAACCACCAACCTGAACAAGTTTAAAAAAGAGGGTCAAATTTGGTTTTACTTGGACAAGAACTGAACATAGGATTCTTCATTCTTGTTACCAAAGAAAGGGAAAAGCAAACAAGAAAATGTATGATATGCAGTTGATTGTTTTTTACCTCGCCTTGAGTGTACCAAGCATACCAAGGAGTTTTCACCGATAACCCGAGTTTGTTCAAGCCGTACCTAGTTGTTGTCACAGAACATACACTATCTGTGTCTCCACTGCAATTGAAAATGTTCAAATTTTTAAACAGACACTAACTAGATAGGCAGGTCGATCCTCAGGTATTCATGATTTTACAGCTTAGCATATCTTTTTCACTTCCTTACCTGTACAGCCAAACGCTAATGCCACTTGAAGTGAGCTCCTTGATGACAGGTAACACTGTGTCTGGCTCATCATCCCAATGAGAGCCTATGTAGCCACTGTGTATACAATTAAGTTTTAAAAAAAGAAGAAGAAAAAAAAACTTAGCTAAATAAAATGAAAAGGAAGTATAAAATTAAGTATCCAATTGTGGATATCCTATATTCTACTGGAATAGAATAACAAAACGTTGAATGGTACGTACTTGCAGATCTCCCAAGGTCCAGGGATTCCGGTTGTATTAGCTTGAAGTGCTTTTTGAACGGCAGGAGTATTTAGGTAAGTGTAAACATAATTATCTGAGCATGGATCATACTCATTAATCTGTTTCATTCAGAGAGATATTTAAAAGTACGTTAGTTCAATTTGGTTTTCATTTAGAGGAGAAAATCAGAAAGGACTAAAAATGGCAGTGTATCGAATCAAGTTTTAGTACCGAAGAAGGAGTATTTGAAGAAGAAGAACACAAGGGAGCATAAATATTGTAATCATCGATATTGCCTTTTGCTGAAGATGCTTGGATTTTGTATGTTTGACAAGCATTTGAAGGTGGATCTGCTGAGGAAAAATTGCAATTGGAAACTATACCCTGATGGATTTCATCGGATATTAGGGCATGTGTCCAGTAATAATCATAAGTTCCACTGTTTTGTGCTTCAATATCGTAGTATCCGTTACCAATCTGAAAACCATGGACAAAGTATAATCATCATGTAACTGGTTAAATTAAATAAAAACAATTGATGATTCAAGAAATTTAAGACTTACAGCAACTCCTTTCAAGTTAATAACAGTTTGGTTAGTTATCTTGTTATTATGGAGGATCAATTGAGCAAGTTGAGGCACGTAATGGCCAGCATAACTTTCTCCAGTTATCAAGAAATCTCTGGTTTTGTACTCTGGGAATCTTTCTAACCAATTGACCAGAAATGTATAAGAATCTGCAGCAGTTTTTGTGTCTCCGGTAATGTAATCAGACGATGTGTTTGAGTAAGAAAATCCAACACCGGCCGGAGATTCCAGGAAAAGTACATTTGCCACTACATTGGAGGACACAAAACTGGTGGAGTTAATTGTGAATTTCTCAAAATTTTGATGACGATTACTCTACAATTAATTGATGAGATTTTTACCAGTGTTCCAGGCATATGGATTAAGCCAGAGGGTGCTTCCATCTCTATTAACTCGGAAAGGTCCCAATTCAGTCATTGCTCCAGCTCCAATTGAGGAGCATCCAGGTCCTGTTTTCGGTTCAAGTATGCAAAAAAACATTCTTTCAAACAAGGAAAACACGAAGATGACAAACTACTCTCAATCACTATTTATTTTCTTAAATCTCTGTCATTATCCCATCTCTTTATTCCTATCTTTTAGGTATTTGTAATCCCAGATTTGTAGATACTTTCTCAATTATTTAAAATCCAAAATGATATGAGTAACATTGAAGAGAGTGTTATATTCGTGTGCAACTTTGAAAGGTTACAGGCTTTTGTCACCTTAACTACTATTTTTCAAACAATAGCCTCTCTACAGAATGCTAGTCACAAAATTTCGAATAGAAATACTTACCTCCATTTAGCCACAAAACCAGGGGCTTGGCCGAAGAGTTTTGGGATTCGGCAAAATAGTAAAAGAGAGCTCGACCAGCTTTAGGATCAACTGTGACATACCCTGAATACTGATCAAAATTTACTGCATTTGGCTGTCCTGGCAATGTTGTGATCCTGTCAGCTTCCTTCAACCCTTCTTGAGGGCCAACATAAACTGGCGAATACTCATTTCCCAATTCCTCAGTCACATAATTCACTGATCTTTTCGAGCTTCTTCGAGCCTTGAGGTGCTTCAAAAGAGGGTCATGCTTTTTTCCTGCAAAACATTGCACAGATGCCACTAAGCATACAAGCATGAGAAGAGATAACACTAATGCACCTTTCATCCTTTAGGTGTAAAATTAGAATCCTGATATTTTTCACCAATGCAATTAACGTTTGTGTTTTATAGGTAGCTCTGAAGAAGAAATGCCGAAAATATCGTCCTTCTTTCTTCTTGTTCTTGTCACATTCACAATCATGTGGCATTTCCAAGGTTTGTTTTCATCGCATAAAAACTGTCTCATTCCATTTGTGTAACTTTATTTGATTTTAAATATGTCGACCCAAGAAAGGTTATTGACATCTACAAAAGAGATTACTAAAAAAGAAGATCATAACATTGAACGTGTCAAATAGCCAGACAATTACGATGAATCGATACATCCCACACGAATTTGAAGCCAGACGAATTTTGGCTTTATTATTATTTTTTTAATTTTTTGGAATAGTAGAACAAAAGATGGTTTTTCATTTATTGAACGACAGAAATTGTTACTAACTATTTATTCTCTATTTCAGTCCTTAAACTTTTTATTTGAGCAAAAAAAAAATACATTGTTTTACTACTAAAATGATCACTCTGGCCATATAAAAATATTTAATAACCAAAACAGAAAATTTCAAACAGTTTTGCGACTAATTTTGCTATTTTCTCTTCTTGAAAATAGAAGAACAATTTTTTTTTTTTAAAAGTAAGCTTACATACAAAACTTGGCTTCTCATTAGTCCCTAGCATAACTTTTGTTTAAGGAAAAAAGAGAAATTTTTTTGTAAGACTAACCTGTTGTAGAAGTAATTATGATCCATATGATTGATTTTAAAGTGGTTGATATTCTGATTAATTAATTAACATTTTATCAATAATTAATTGGTATCTCTTATTCAATAATGATTGATTGATATTTTCTACTAATTGATATCTTATTCAATCAGTTAAGCAACCAAATAAATTAATTAGTTAGAAAATATTATTTTGAATTATGAATTATGACAAGATTTTCTTGATGGAAGGAAACCGTAGAGATTTTGGTAGTAAGGGTCCTTAGTTTAGCCTATAAATAGTCTCTGGTACTCTATTAACACTACACTCTCTGGTTAGGTATAAGTTAGAAGATCCTTATTCTATATTTCTCTTTTACTTATCTCTTCTTCTACACATTTTCTTTGTTAGTATAGAGAAGAAGAAAGTAAGTAGGTTAAGAGCGGTATGGATTTAAGTTCTACTTGACAACAATGGCTGGAGATAAATTATTTAAATTTTCACTATTTAGTACAAGTTGTTTGTACTTATTTGTTTAACATGTGGATGTGGTATCAGGGTCACCCTTTAACTATCTGTTGTTTAACATATAATTTCATGATTTATTGGCAATCTGATAAAAGTTGCATAGATTCATAGAATATTAGATAAATCAAGTCTAATTTGGCATGAGATCTATGTTTCTATTATTTCAATAATTGAGAATTAATGGCTAATCCCATTATATGTATCATTCTGGTGATGATTTATTTGGCCATGCAATTTATTCGGGTTTGTTTAATCTAGTGTGACTTGCTAATGATTTGAATATTTCTTGGACTCACATATTCTTAGTTGTGGACGTTATATGTATCGATATATGTCATGATTATTGTTATCAATGTACTATAACAATCTCAGAAACATATAATTGGACTTTGACCGTCCAATATGTAGTTATTTACATCTCACTTTTTGGTTGAATTGAGTATTCATCAAGACACCGTGGTATGATTTATATGATTGAGTGTATACATGTATAGTTACTATGACATCTGATCAACAAAATCATTATGTAACATTCGCCTAGTCATACTTGTATATGACAACATAACTATTTATGTCTTGTATGAATTATGATTAACATACTTATGCTCTTTAACTTTGCATCATATATACTAAAATATCATAAAGGTTGAACTTTGTTTTTGGGGCACTTTATGTTCATATGAGTACTATTTAAGCAACTCCATGCCTCTTGACATTGTGATTAATAATTGTCATCAGTAGTTTGTTTGTTTGCTGCACTTTTGTCTAATTATTTAAAAATATAAATTGTAACATCTTTCAACTTTTAATTTTTGTCAATTATAAATTATTTAGATATTATCACAAAGATCTTTGCATCTTGTATTTAAAAGTGGCCACAACATCTTACATACTTGATATCTAGAATTTTAATCACATAAATGTTAAGTGATTAAATGAATAACATCTAATTAAGTAAATAATTAATTTGTTAAAATTTATCACATAGCCCACAGGAAAGTGATAGTTTTAATAAGATTAATTGAAATAAGATGGTAAATTTAACATTTTGTTAAGAGATTTTCCTAGACTCACAAGTATGAAAATTTTTTATTTTTATAGTTTTAATTTACTAGTTTTATTATAAAGAAGTAAATTCAATGCATGTTTGGTAGCCTTTACCACATGAAGATTTGAATTTATTATTTGAGTTAATATTGGTTAATTATTGGTTAAATTCATAGCAAACAATATATGTTTATTCTTGGATATTGCAATTTTTTCTACTACTACTCTTTTTAATGATTCATCTCATATTCTAATGCTATTCGATAAAAACTACACTGAATGGAAGGACAAGATTCTTCTGACTTTGGGGTGCATAGATCTTGATTTGGTGTTTCGTGAGAATGAACCACCCATTCCCATGAATCCTAGATCGTCAAATGAAAAGGTTACTTATGAGCGGTGAGAGCCAAAGCATATCAGTCAAAGCATTAGGGGTTCAATCCTTGATTGTGGTCGAGTCAAAACTAACGTAAAGGCAATTGATGAACAATTTGTAAGTTTTGACAAGGTTTAGCTAGCACCCTTACAAAGAAATTTGCAACCATGACACTTGATAAAAGAAAGAGTGTTTGCAAGCACATTATGGAAATGAGGGACGTTGTTGCTAAACTGAAGTCTCTTAAAGTTGAGATTTTTGAGTTATTCCTTGTGCATTTCATTCTCAATTCTCTCCCATCGGAATATGCTCCGTTTAAGATCTCTTATAACACACATAAAGAAAAATGGTCAATTAATGAATTCTTAATCATGTGTGTTCAAGAGGAGAAGAGATTGAAAAATGAGACAAGTGTTCATCTTGTGACTTAGGGTAAAGGAAAAGCAAAGAAAGGAAGAGTGTTCCTATAAAATGAGATGGCAATAAAGGCAAATGCTATTTTTGCAAAAAGAAAGGGCACTGGAAGAAAAATTGCCTCAAATACAAGAAGTGACTTGAAAATAAAGCTAATCTCACCTTTGTGTGTTATGAATCTGACATCGCTAAATTTTTTATAATACTTGGTGGATTGATTGCTACAATTCACATGTTCAAAACCAAGCAGGGCTTTCTGAACCTAAGAAAGCCATTTGAAAGTGAACAAAGCATCTATTCTGAAAATTGGATGCGTTCAATTGTTGAAGGCGTGGGGATCTATAGACTTATTTTAAAGATTGATTTTCAATTAGATATTGAAAATACCTTTTATGTTCCATACTTTTCTGGAAATTTTATTTCTTTTCTAGATTATTTATTATTGGATATGATTTCAATTCTCATCTTTCAATTACGAATCTTTTGAAAAATAATAAAGTTATTGATTCTACCAATTTAGATGGAATGTTATTTAAACTAGAGTTAATCCTCACCTCTCTCTCCTCCTTCTTCCTCTCTCTTCCCTCCCTTTCCCTCCATCCTCTCCTCCTCCTCCTCCTCCTCCTCCCTCTCACCCTTCCTCCGGCTCCCCTTCCCTCTCCCCTAATCTGATCACGCATCCAGTCGCAAGGGGAGAAGGGGAAGGGGAAGGGAAAGGGGAAGAGTAGGAGGAGAAGGGGAGAGGAGAGGGAGATAGAGAGGAGGTGAGAAGGGAGAGAGGAGAAGGAAGAGAGAGAAAAAAAGAAAAAAAAGGACTCGCTGACCAGCACTGGCTGGTGGCGGAGGTGCTGCATTGTGGCAGGATGAGGAAGAAGAAGAAAAAAGAAGGAAAATTTTTTGTGTGTTTTTTGGAATTTTAAGGTGTGTATTTTAAAAAATTAGAGAAATTTTTTGATTTTACTATAGTTAAAATTGTTAAAAAATTTGTAGAAGAAAAATTTGGCAAAAACCTTGCTCACCAAACAATCCCTTCTTTTCAATTGATATGTGTATACATATTGAGTATTTTTTTCTTTTTTCTCGTACACACTCTATCAAGGGTGTAAAAATCCCCTATCAGCGAGTTCACACATACATCATGAAAAACTTATAGTTTTTCAGCGCTAATAGTAGAATCTATGGCGTATAGTGCTGACATTGATAAATCAAGGGCACTTTACCAACCCCAAAAAAGTTTTAGGGATAATTTCACAAACCTCCCCTGAGATTTCTGACACTTGCACTGAGGCCCCTCTAGGTTTTAAAAATTTCACCTAGATCCCTTGCTTTTCAAATTTTGGTAACAATTCAGTCCAATTAGGATTAAAATATTATTATCATGATAGAGATGACATTTTTATTCCATGAATACCCTCTTCCTCTCTATATTAGTACAAGATTGCAAGTTATTAAAAAGGTTGAGATGATTATCAAAGTTGAGGGGATATAAATGCAATTCAGGAATTTTGATGCAGTACATGGAGACATCTTCAGTATGTTAACAGGAATAGCCAACGGCAACTTGCAATCTTCCAACGGCCAGATTTTGTTTATCTCCAACTGTATATAAACATCAGAAGTGCAAAGTATATCCTCAAGCCAAAAGATTGTGAGGAGGAAGAGTTTGGGTAGATTAATCCTCATTGTTTTGCAGGAGCATTAACAGAAGGCTATAGTGAAAACATTTAGCAGATCTTATGCATGGCCCCTTGATCCACCATCGACTGCTTGAACCAATGCAAACCGTGGAATTTAAGCACTTTTAGCTGAGGAAGTCCATTGCAGCAGTCTTAACTGACAGAATTTTCAGAAATTTCTGGTTAGTAATCAAAAGTTGTTGTGGCACTGGTTAGGCATTGAAGCAACATGGCATCCTTAAGCAACCAATACCTTCTTCTCCGGGGATGCAACGGGGCTTGCCATCCCTATTTTGGTGTCCAGCGTACCATAAAAGAGTAGGACACAATCACCCAAAACATCATTGGAGGCACCATTTTGAAGCTGTTTAGAGATGAACCGGTATTTTGCCTGTGACTTAGCATGATTTTATTTATTTATTGTGAATTTGTGCAATGACTCTTACGGATTGCTACAAGGATTCGGTGACGGTGACGTGCTATAAAGTATCGATAAATAATTTTTATTTTAAAAGGAATTAAAAAACTTGAAAAAAAATTGCTAGCCAAAATTTGTAGTAAAAACTTAAAAATTATTCACGTGACCATCATATGAGTAATTAGTCATAATTTATTATAGTTACTGGCTAGAAGTATTTTTTTTTTAAATTTTTAAAAATAACTAGTTGCTGGCACATGACTCGATTTTGACAGTAGCATTCGATAAAAATCAGTTATTAGAACTAAATATGCATAAAACTAAAATATTTGGAACTATATTTATTTTCATCCAAATTTTAGTAACTAAAAGCGTTCACGTTCCAAATATTTGGAGCCAAAATTGTAATTCTCCCAAAGCAGTATTTATCTATCAAATTTGGCTTTGCTTCTGACCTTATATATTGGGTCAAGAATGTAGTGCTAGCTTGGTAGAGTTAATAAAAATCCCCTGCTTCAATGATGTGAATAAATTAGCCGAAAAAGAAAAATCAAAGTCAATCATCAAAGCTTTGCACGAGCTCAACTTATCAAATTTTGCTTTGTGCTGCTGGGTGAGAGATTTGGATTGGATAAAAATCATAAAATAAAGGACGGCACAACAACTTTGATCCGAACGCCAGACTAAAGATGGCTGGACATTTGAAGATGTAATTACCAATGTGAAGATGCATTTGTCATCCAAGTTAATGTTAGTCATCTAAACCAACCTCTAAGGACAAATTGGTAATTTCAGCACTCTTCATGTCAACAATGGATCCCAATACTCTGTCAGGGGAGCTAGGTGAAATTTTTAAAACCTAGAGCGGTCTCAGTGCAAGTGTCAAAAACCTCAGGGGAGGTTTGTGAAATTATCCCAAAGTTTTAAGAAGTATTTTGCAATCAATACTAAATACCATTGTTCAGAGCAATAGTTTCTACATTTTTTTTTTCAATATTTTGTTCTCTTCCGAATTACACGCTTTCCTTCTTGTTGTAAATCTCCCTTTCTCATGATTGAAAAGCATGCAAATATTGATTAATAGATTATATCTTGGGCAATGAATTACTAATAATCAGTGTTTTGAAACTTAGATTAGTCAATGACACGATGGAACTCAAGAATTGAGACTCAATAGGCTTGGCGGGTTGAGTTGAAATTGAAGAATTGGACGATGTCATACGTATATATTAATTAAATACCTATAAAAATATATCTTAAGATATTTTTAAACTTAAAATCAAAATTGTTGTTTATAATAAATTATTTTTTATTTATTTTAACGTGTTAGGGGTGGGATTTAATATTTGGGGATACAGTAGGCAGATTTGAACTTAGGATCTTTAATTTTTGAATTTTCATTCCTCAACCTTAACCTCTTAACCAAAGCGTTCTTGGCTTATAATTAAAGTGATAAGACCTATTTGATAAAATATAGAAAATAAGATTGCAACTGAAACTAAAAATAATTCAAAAGAGCATTTATAACGGTCAAAATTATCTAAAGATAAAAAATAATTACTATAAAGTTCATAGTTATTAAACCTGGCCCGGCCCAGATATTCAACCGATCAACCCGGTGAACCGGCCATGAAACCGGGCCGGGTTCTTAATTACACTTAGATAAAATTTTATACTTGAAATTTGGTAGATTACTAATTAAATTTAGGTTGTTAATTCTTATAAGAATTAATGATTTTATAATAAATTAGACTAATTGAATATTTATTATGCCATAAAAAATTATGAGACATAATATTTAAATATATTTAGTGACCCACTAGTTGGACCAGTAACCCGTTGATCCACTACTTTCACCGGGTTCCTCCCGGGTCGGGTTTAATAATTATTATAAAGTTTTGATTATTGATAAATCCATTATTTGCATATATTTATGTTATGATTTTCTTAACTTTTATTATGGATTCGTCAAATTATGAGTGTATTTTCTATGGTTTTCAGGAAAACAAGTTGGAGGTTTGAATTGAAAAGATGTGGATGAAAATCAAGAATATTGTGGTGGAAGTTGTTAGAGATATGTTTGGAGATATCTTTGAAGCAATTATCAAGGAAAGATGGTTGAATTTGGAAAATCTTATCAAATGGTTAAACATTGGCCAATCAAAAGAGAGGCCGTTGCAATCCAACTTTTGGGAAGAAGTGTGACGCTCCCACTTCTCCCAAGTGCGAACCCAAGGGTATTGGTGGAACGTCTGCCCATCTCTCGCCGAGACTCACTACAATCCGTAAATCAAAAGTTAGAAATGCTTTAAATATTTTCAATATACAAGTAAAGTACTCCAAAACATTTCATACTTAAAATTAGATAACCTTCAAGCTTAGATACAACCCAAAAGAATAATTACTACAGTCATATGCTACAATACAACTTAAAGTCTCCAAAAGAAAAAAATCTAGTACTATTCGCGAGCACTTTCAGTCTTGAACCCTGTTAAGGAAAACAAAAGCGTGGAATGAGCTAAACAGCCTAGTGAGGTTCCAAAACCTAAGCAGTTCTAATAAATCAAGTAAATTGAGCATAACACATGTACAGTTCAAGATTTCACATTGGCACATTAAAATGAGACATTTATCATTTTACAAAAATAAACACACATTAAAAGGATACGGTGTTCACGTGGAACTGTTTCGGTCAGTTTCACCTTATAACTCCAGTAATTTCCCCGGTTATCTGGCCATCACCTTATCCCTCCAGTGGTAATACGCGAGTATACCGAAACGGTGGCCCAGGGTTCCAACCTACCCGACCTAGTCCAATCCTAGATCGAGCAGGTTAATAACCAAGGGCAGGGCCCAATTCAGCTTAGAGCTTACAACATGCGCAAGTAATCAAGTAAATCGGTAAACGGTAGTAGTTCACAGTTAACGGTAGAAATTTACAGTTAAACAATAGAAATTTATCATTTTAGTAGGTCGAGTGAGATAAAATACACACTCGCCTTAAAATGGTGGACAGTTACATAGGAGCAATTATAGGGTGCACTTAACACTTAATTACACAATAACTATTAAGTAAACATGTAGCAAAACTGTTCAAGTCACGTATACCTATAAGGAACACTCACCAAGACAAAAGTGAACAAGTGAGCAAGTAAGAAAGTCTTTAATGATCCACTTCGGGATTCTCTTTGAGACCTCCTTGATCGCCTGAAGAAATAACGAGTAACTCCACTCATAACCATGCAATAACCACAAAGAAAGAATGTACACTTGTTTAGATTAAGTCAAAATCTTAAAAGAGAGCTTTAATTCACTCAAATCGAGGTTCAAAAGTGAAGTTTTATAGTCCCAAGAGAGAGATTAGCATCTTCGATGAGATCGAGTTCAAAACGTTCAATCAATATCAAGAAAAGAAGTCAAGTTCCCAAAATTGCATTTTCTAAGAAATCGGCAAATTTCAGCTTTGCATGTCAAAATTAGAAAAATCAGATCTTGCACTCAGTAAGTCCAAAATTGGAAAACTTTACACCGTTGGAAACTAGTTTCAAAATACTAAAGTTCCTAGAAGACACCTTTTCAAAATTCTAAATAGAAGGCATTCAATTTTCAGCTCAAAGTGGCTGATCTAAGTAAGCATGACAGTTTCAGTCATGTTTTTCGGCAATCTTTGGAAATTCGGTAAAATTCACAAAAAGTGAACTAGCCATGAGTTCCTAACAAAGTTTCAAACAGGACAAACAAAACTAAATTCAGAGTTTTGAGCGTAAAGATATAGTAGCTTAAAATCGGCGGACTTTTGTACATTATTCAGAAATTTTCCAGATTTGAAGAGCAGACTTTGGGACTTCATTTGAGTATCGAAATGGTCTTAGAATAACACCAAATTTGGTAAAATTATACTTCCATATGAGAAGTACTCCTCTATCAAATTTCACGCAAAAACTCATACGTCAAGGTAGTTAAAAGAACTACCAAAATTTAGGAAATTCTTAAAGCAAATATGCCATCTCACCCTTTTCTTTCTTTCCAAAAGCTTAGTACTATGAAATCAGTCCCAAGTCATTCCATTTTGAAACCAAGGGTCCAGAAACACTTAATAAGTAGTTCAGAGGTAATTAACATCAAGATTTTCGAAATATAACTTCCCAAGTCAGATTTGACCATTCGGCCAAGAAGAAAGGAAAAGTTTCCAGTTTTCCAGTTTTGTCGCATTTTAGAAATCTGGCCATATCTCACTCAATACAAAAATTGAGAATGGTTGGTGGCGTTGGAAACTAAATTCCAAAATCTACATTTCATCAGAAGAAATAATTTCCAAAATCAGTTCACAAGTAGTTCCAAATCTGGCCTCAAGTTACAGCTTCTCATTTCCATTCGAATGAACAGGCTAAACAGAATAGCCGAATTTATCAGTTCACTGCAGTTCACACAAGACAAACTAGATAGTGATTTTTATACTGTTTTAAAGCTAAGAATGTCTAGTTTCAAATGCCACAAACGGCACTCGATTTTGACTTTTGTACAAAGAGTTATTTCAATCAAAGATACACTGTTCAGGCCTTCGGATGACCATTTCCAAATTTCTTGCAGTTTCGAAAATTCTAGTTTTGATCAACCAAATGACATGATTTTCGGAAGGCATTTTGCACATACAATATATCACATATATACATCAGTTTCACATTCATTTAAGCATCAAAAATTTGAAATATGAACAAGATAATAGCAAGACAGATTCGGCCAGCTTGCTTCCTCTCACGGTTTTCTATCTTTCTTTTTCCTCTTCTAGTTTCTTCTAGTAAAACTCATCACAAACACCCTAACACACACATAAACATCATGGCAGCCCTCATTTAACCAAGGTGGGAGTTCATAGAGCCCACTTCAACCAACCAAACCCAAGCAACAACAACAAGAAGGAAGCTACAAGCTTCAAAACCAAGAAATGAAACAAGAAAGTAAAAGCTTTGGTGGAGATGTTTATACCTTCAAAACTCAGGATGAAACCCCAGATTTTTGGTTTGAGAAACTCCTTAGAACAGCCCCTAACAAGTCGGCCTTCTCTTCCCTTCAAGCTAGAGTGGTACTCCAAGTTGTGAGTGATTTGGTGGAGATTTGGTGAGTGATTTGAAGCTAAACAATGGAGTTTTTCTTCTTCCTTTCCTTGTCTCTTTGGTCTGGCCAAAAATGAGGGAGTGAGGAGAGAGAGATGAGGGTTTTTGTGTGATGGAAACTTGGAGAGAAAGAGTGAAATAGTAGCCATAAGTGTTGGGCAAAAAGTTAACTCTTAATAGTGCCCAAATGGGGTTTTGTACTACCACTTTCTCTCGGGTTTGATACACTTGTGCACTAATTCTCCAAGATACTTCCTTTAATATGATAATTACTCACTCTTATTAGTCTAATATTAATTTTTCAAATCTCCAATTAGTTGTATCAGCGCGACTTTCGGAAAACTATCGACGCGTACACGGTAATAGTTTGATTTAAACTCACTCATATCTAATTTCTCAATTAACTTTTCTTAGTCTACTATTAATCATCCTTATTGCTCCAAGACTAATGTACTCTCGGATCGAATTTACCTCAAAAAATGTGTATTTGCTATTTCTCGCTAAACGAGCCGTAGAAAAATTAAATTTGCTAACGAAACGTTTTAAAATTATAAAATGGACATTTTTGCATACAAATGGACTTGAAACGGATGAAATAAATTAGTTGGGGTAAACGGGTGAATAAATAATTAAATAAGCCAGTAAAATAAAAATAAGAAAAAATCCGGATTCTCACAAGAAGTATCTTTTTGTCGAAAGAAACCACCCGAAGGTAGCAGCCATATTTAAGTGGCAAGTTTGGTGGGAGGTAAGGGTTGAACCCATTACCAACAGATCAAGAAGCTGTTAGGATCTTATCATTCGGGCAGAGTAAGAAGATCAACAGGAATAATTGATCTCTCTATAGCTCAATTTTCTCTCTCTCTTCTCGATGTCTATTTTCTACTTTGACTTCATTTTTCTTTAGGAAGGGCGGCTAGACTTTTCTTATCTAGTTGAAGGATAATTAAGGTTTTGGTTCAATAAAATTAATTGTGAGATCAAATTTGTTTTTATTCTACAACCTATTTATTTGAGTATCGAATGTTCTTTTGTACATATCTTTATGATTGTTTCATTATGATTGTTCAACCTATATTTAATCACTAGCAGGTCTACTAGTTTATTATTCTTTATAATCTACTGCTAAGTTAGAAATCAAATCTGTAATTGTTTGATCCCTCTAATTTGTGTAGCCACTAAGGTTTATTGATTTGGTTAGGGGAAGGGATGGATTGGATGATATGAAATAAGAAATGAAAGGTCCTAAGCTCGAAATCTCCCATTTACACTTGAAAAAAAAAAAGAAACTTGGTTCAAAGTTGAAATGTTTTGGGTCTATGGTTTATGCTACAAAACCAAAAAAAAAAAGGTGGATCAGCCAATTATCTTGGGTACAAAGTTGGTTTCAGAGCAAATCCCATACATAAAAATAATAATAAAATTGTGGAACAGCCCATTGTCATGGGTATTATAATTGATATCGGAGCAAGTTTCATCTGATTTCTGCATCAATGAACATGGGCAAGATAAAATTACATAGTGCAATTAATGGCTCAGATATGTTTAATTTAAATTTAGCCAAACCTTTGGCTATATTAAAAGTTGAACCATTTTTTCTACCTTGTCAACTTCCAATACACAATTTAACATGAATATAAATTTTTCGTTAAGTGTAATAATTAATCCTTAAAGCCTCAAATTTACATAAATAGTCGTGATTCACATGCAGATTCTCTAAGCAGAAATATGTGAAAACCGTTGTTGTGCAGAGTGATAGTTAAGCACTTTTTCTATTTATTTATTTTCTGGCTGGATTGGATGAAAGTATCTCAAGTTATTTTTATCTAGAAAATACATACCCAAAAAAGACTTTTTTTTTAAAAAAAAAAAAAGAGAGAGAGAAAGACGTAGGCAAATCTCAGGAAACATGTGGTCAGAGGCATAGGATGTTTTTCTCGTTTTCAAGGGTAAACAAACAGATACAATGATGTGTAGTTAAACCAGCAGACATGAGTTCATTACGTAAACAGTTCTTGATAAAATTGATATTAGCAATTGGTGATCAAAGTTTACTCCTTAAGAAACAGTTGGATTAACCATCTGACAAAAGGAGAGTCTTTTGGCCTATAGTTTTCCATTTTAATCTGCGCATGCATTAGACAGATGACAGCTTAGTTGTGATTTTGAAGCGTGAAGCTTCCCGTGAAAAGAGCATGGACTATAGTCATTTTGTCATGATATCCTGCTTAATTTTTTTCTCAGATTCTTCATTTTGTCACGATGTTAACTACTTTTTTATTTATTATTATTATTTGTTGATTTTATGTTATAATTTTATTTTCTCGTAGTTTGTTAATTTACACATTTTTCAATATTACCAATTTATGACAAGTTTTAGCATTCTTTCCTATCTTTCCAAAATGAAAATTTAAATTTATGCACAGAAAAAAATGCTAGGGGTTCACAGTTTTTGGATTAAATTTTTATGTTAACTTTCATATTATTTAGTCCAAATTTTTATGTTCTTATTGTTCAATTATTAAATAGTATGTAATTTTGCGACATAGCCGACGGACGAAAAAAAAATTGTAATTAGACCTATTCAGCATTATAAGTAAATATTTAAAATTAATGCTGGGTGCAAACTGCAAAGGGTGGTATAAATTGAAAATTTGGCTTACAAAATAAATTTAGATGAGTTTGTAAAAGGTTAGAATAAATGGATAATTGGGTTACCCAACTCTTTTTTTAACTTACCCATTTATACACATCTAATTTTTTTTAAATTAAAAGGATACTTTATTAAGACTGAGATAGAAACTAAGTACAATAATCGGAGGAAGGCCGCCCCCTTACCTCTGGAACGAAAAACGAAAGTTACAAAATTTTGCATATCTAGAGCCAATAACCCTCTAGTACGGCCCGGTAGTTGAGCTACCGTGGAGAAAACTTCAAAGAAGCCCCGCGCCTTGGCATAAGATGCCAGTGAATCCGCCACAGAATTCCCCTCCCTATAATAATGAGACAACCGATGACCCTCAAGGGCAATCCCCCGAATAGCCCGAACGATAGGTCGAATGACAGTAGGGACACCCCAGGACCCCCTTAAACAACTGACCAAGACCAGGCAGTCAGACTCAACAACTAACTGGGAGATCCCCATTTGCCACCCTAGCTAAAGACCTAGTAAAAGAGCACGCGCCTCTGCTTGCAAGGCATTCACAGGACCAAAAAATCAGCAAACGCCAGGATAAACCTACCGCATGAGTCCCTAATCACCCCGCCACCGCTCCTCCCATGAGATGTGGCACAGTCATCCGTATTTAACTTACAAAACCCATCCTCCGAACACACCCAATGCACCAAGGTCGAGGTTAGTGGCCTCCGCACCGCAGACATAGAGTCAAGGAGCTCCGTCCACGAAAACGACCATTGCGACATGGCCAGGAAATACACTTGGACTAGCAACCGCAACTCCTGAATGACCCATCCCCGAACCTGTCCAACCGAGATACTCCGACCGTCAAAACGGGCCGTGTTCCTTGCCCGCCATAGAAACCATAGAATAAGTAAGGGCAGCGTTTGGTATAGCCAACGCAGTGCCCTTTCTCTGACCGGGGTGAACCACCATCTAAAACACCGGAACCTAACATTACATACTGAGGATGAAGAGATGCTGAGCTATTGTTCAAAAAAACCCCAAAGTTTGTCTGCCAAGTCACTAGTAGCGAAAACATGTTGCAACATTTCTGACTAAGGCCGCGAGCAGTAATGGCACTTAGAAGGGCCATGAACCTAAAACTTTGCCAACACTGCATCCACGGGCAACCGTCCCTGTAGCAATCGCCACATGAAGAAAGACAACTTTGGAGGAATTGCAGAGTGTCAGATACACGCAAAGGACCAAACCCGGGCTCCAGCTGCCCGAACTAACTTATAGGCCGACTTTATAGAGAAACCTCCCGAGGGTTCTAACTTCCAAATAGGCCTGTCCGAACCTGTACCAAAACAAAAGAAGGTTTCAGCCACCGCCACTGCAAGCTCCGAAGGAAGGGATGCCAGGGCCAAAAGATCCCATTAATTCTCCCTCTAAAATCAATTAATCTTTGCATCAGACGCTAACTCTGGGAACCTCCATGCCAGCGGACCAAGCTCACTCCAATTGTCCCACCAGAAAGAAAACTCCCCTCCAGACAAATCCCACTGCAACCACATCTCCATGGAACACCGAACCCCAAACATCTGAGCACAACTAGCAGAGAACTTAGGCGAAATATCACCTGATTAGGATGTAAACCTCCAACATACTTGCCCCACATAAACTGAGCCCATAGTGACTGGCCACCCCTAAATAACCACTAAAACTTACAAGAAAAAGCATCAATAATCGTTTCTAAAGACCGGAAGCCTACCCCTCCTTCCTCCACAGGGCGGCACAACTGCGACCATGCCGTCCCAAAAAACCTGGCAAACATCCTCTCCAACTCAGCAACTACCCCCCTCGGAGGCACCAGCACTGCCAAGAGATGAATCGGGATAGAGGTCAAAACATGCTTAATGAGTAGAGCCCGAGCACTCATGGATAACCACCGACCTCGCCAAGCTGTTAACTGCTGTGAGACTTTATCCAGTAAGCCAGTGAACAACCCTTTCACCAGTCTCCCAACATACAGCGGGCAACCCAAGTAGGTGACTAGCAGATCCTTGGCGGAGAAACCCGTAACTCACAAGATCACCCTGCGACGTGCAAGAGACACTTTGTTGCCCACCAGGAAGCAACTCTTAGACGCGTTCACCAGTTGCCCAGAGGTCCTCTGGTATTTATCTAGTACGTCCATCACACATGTCAGTGAGCGTGTAGTCCCATTGCAAAATATAATGATCTTATCAGCATAAACGAGGTGTGTCAACGGGGGGCAACCTCGAGCAACCGGATACGACGAAAACTGCCGATTCCCCACCAGGGCGTTCAAACCCCTCGAGAGTACCTCAACCGCAATGATGAACAAGGTCGGAGATAAGGGGTCCCCTTGCCGTAATCCCCGAGATGAGCGAAAAAAACGACAGGGTTTCCTATTCACCAACACGGAGAAATGGCAAGAAGAGATCAACCGCCAGATTATGTCTATCCATTATTCCCCAAACCCAAATCTGTGCATAACATGTATTACGAAACACCAGGAGATCCGGTCATAAGCTTTGGCCATATCCAATTTCCAAGTGGCATTAGCACCCCTAACCTTTCTTCCCAACCCCAAACACATTTCTAGAGCCAGCAGGATATTATCATATATCTGCCTGCCCTTGACAAACCCACTCTGTTGGGGCAAGATTATCTTAGGCAGAATAGCCTCCAGACGCAGTACCAGCAATTTAGAGAAAATTTTATTCACAAAATTACACAAACTAATAGGCCTAAACTCCGAAAAAGAAGATGCACTTGGTACTTTCGGAATCAAAGCCAACACGTAGCTGTGAACCCCCAAGGTAACTCCGCCCCCACAAAAAATTCCCTGACCGCTCTACACACATCCCTCTTCACAGCGTCGCAACACGTAGTAAAAAAAGATCCGGTAAACCCATCAGGCCCCGAACAACTGTCCCCATTCATCTGGAATATCACTCTTTGAATCTCGTCTTCAGTAGGCAACTGTTGAAGAGCCTTATTGTCATGCTTCGATACCACAGAGGGGATAATGTCTAGGAGGGAGTGATCCATTGGAACATGTGTTGGTTGCACCAACACTTCAGAGAAGTACTCAATCGCCATGAATTCTATTTTGGGACTGCTCTTCCACCCACCTGCCATTCATATCCTTTATACGGTGTATATAACTACGCACGCGTCGTTGCTTAACCTGTGCATGAAAAAACCTAGTGTTAGCATCCCCTTCTTTGAGCCACCGAACACAAGATTTCTGGCGCCAATATCTAGCTTCCCGCAACAGAGCCTCCTTGAGGTCACACTGCGCCTGGGTAAGCAGACGCTCACCTTCCTCCAATGGGTTCGTCTGCAAGGACCCTTCCAATGCAAGGACCCGTTCTTTCCCTTCCCGGATGCGATCGGTAATATTTTCAAATACCTCCTTATTCCACACCCGCAATGCAACCTTTACCGCCTTCAACTTCGATAATAAAACCCTGACCGGGCGACCCTCACACTCCACCTCCCAAGCCTTGCGGACTACGTTAATAAACTCCCAATGGGATCTCCATACCTCCAGAAATCGAAAGCTACGAGGGCCACAGCCTACAGCAAGGGAGCAAGTTACCAGCAATGGAGAATGATCTGAAACCACCCTAGGCAAGTGCGTCACTGAAGTGTTAACCGCCAAATCAAACCGCATCTGATTCACTAGAGCTCAATCCAGATGCTTCCATATCTGGGTCCTCTTATTACACCAAGTAAACTTGGTGCCAGAGAAACCCAAATTCGTTAAGGCCGCACCCTCAGTGAAATTTAAGAATGACTCCGCCTCATCAAACCAAAACGGCTGCCCTCATTTTTTCTCTTCTATGCTAGCAATGACGTTGAAATTCCCCAGAAAGATTGTCGAGACTCCCATTTGACTCGCCCGAAGTAACTACTGCCAGAACAGCCCCCGTTCCTCAAGGGCACACGATGCATGGATAAAAGTCGGTAGAAAGGGACATCGGAAGTAGCTATGGGTAATCTTTACTGCCAAAAACTGAGGAGAGGCCACAGTAATGTCACATTCGTACTCAGCATCAAAGAATAGCCATATTCTGCTTTCATCATTCGAAACACCAAATAGGAAACCCAGTTTTCGGGGTATAACATCCAAATGCTCACGACCTACCAACGGCTCACAGAGAGCTATCAACGAGATGTGGTGCATACGTTTCAACTTACCTAGACGAGCTATCATAAGAGCGTTGTCCATCCCTCGAGCATTCTAGAAGAGTGACTTAATCATGGCGCTGCGTAGTAGGAGTTCGCGAAGGTGAACCACCATTTCTCTTTGAGCGATGACGAGTGATCAGACCATCCAAAAGCTTCCGCCTATCCTCCAGTGGCGGAGCACAAAACGCGTCAGCCTTGCGTGGAGATAGGTTCAAAGTAGCAACCATGGATTGCTGTTGTGTGCTCACCTCCTCCTGAACTTGTTCCCCCAGGTCATTCGCCACTACCTTCTCAGCCTCCGCTGCTGGAACGACCTCAACAGCTAGGACAGAGGCCGTATTCTTGTTGCCAGCATCTGATTCGCCATCATCTGACTCAGCAGCAACCTGGTCAGCGATAACATGTATTAGTCGATCCGCTGCCGCCCTTATAGCCTCCTCCACCACTCCAGGTAGGCAAATAGTCAGCTCATCCTGAGGCAACGCTGGGTTCGTAGGCGCCTGATTCACGTGATCCGCGGGCTCCAGGTCAGTTTTATCGCCGCCTAGAGTCGAAACCAACTGCTCCCGTGGCTCCTCCATCGCGATCAAACCAGAACCGTTTATAGCAGTAATATCCACAGCAGGAGCCACTGGAGGGGGAGGTTACAACACCTGCAACCCCTTCTCCGAGCAGCCCAGAAGAGATGCTCTCACCTCCTGCAACCCCTTTTCCGCTCGACCCCACCCGAACTAGGGTTCTGGTTCTTTTCCACCGACGGTGGCCGAAGTTCAGGGTGCTTCACATGGCAGTTCTCCTTACCATGGCCCTGACGATAGCAAAAACTACAATACTTGGGCAAATTTTCTGGGTTCAGAGGCTGCCAAAAGCCATCCCCATCCCCCATGTCGACACAAACCCTCGCAGGTAGCGGTTTTAATAGGTCGACCTTGACACAGACACGAGCAACATTCGGCTGAGAAAACGAAGACGTAACAGAATCTACAAACAAAGGGGTGCCAAGACAGGAAACAATATTGAATAGGCATTGTTTGTCGAACAGATGGATAGGTAACTTAGGTAAACTAAACCACACCGGAACCAGGCAGGATTCACGATCCACATAGAATTTGGAGGACCACTTAAAAACTCTCATCGAGCAACCGTGCACAAATCATATATTCCTAACCTATATCCGAAGAAAATCTGCCTCGTTTTTAAATTGAATCAGGACATGCCTGAAATCCAACAGCCCCACTAACACAGAATCCTTCAAGTTAAGGGAAAAGAAGAACTTACGCAAATCTGAAAGTAGCGGCCGACCTCTAGAGAATTTGTCGACCAAGGAGAAACGGAACGCAGACGCAATGGTGGAGATATCTGCCGCATCAAACATGACTGCAGGTTCCCTCCGATGAGTAGCCATCGTGGCCTGAACCTATCGCACCTCCAGCGAAGGGAGTTGCGCAAACAATGTCGAGAGGCACTTTTTCGTGAAGGACGGAGGAGAGCCCGTGTGACCCCCCTATGCGGTGGGGGGCAGTCACGGCCGCCATGGAGCCACAGTTCCAAACAGAAAACCTAGTTGCCGTAGTTCTCTAGATAGAAACCCTCGTCTTGTCCTAATGGTAGAAATTACATCAACCTTTTATACACATCTAATTAAATGGGTATAAATGAGTTGACTTACTTATATCCATTATCTATTTTAACCCGTTCAAATCCATCCAAGTCATCCATTCTGACACCTCTAATGGCGATGACAGATGAAGTATAAAATATAAATCTCCTTTGGGATTTACATCCGAGTGGCCAAGATTTTGCCATTAAACTGTTCATCAAGTCACATTCTTGGGTTAAGAACAGTTGAGATTACCTTTCAAGGATAAGCATGACAGTTCACATGATAAGGGAACTTTTTGGCAAGAAGCAAATTCATGATGATTAACTTTAGTGCTTACAAGAGTAAGTTTTAAGGATCAATAATTTTGATTTGAGAAAATAGACGAGATCATATACACAACTGATCAATACAAGGTGAATAATTCATAGGTATATCTCAAGTCATAATCCATTTCATGATTGATCATACACTTTGGTTTAATCAGCTCTAGTTGGAAGGTGGAAGCTTTCCAACCAAGAAGGATGAGAACAATGTTAATGCTCGGGCAGGCTGATAACTAGGAACAAGATGTCTAACTCCCCTTACTGTAACAAAGGTCAAGTTTTCATATTCCATTACATAACCACCAACCTGAACAAGTACACAACATAGGATTAAAAAACTTAGTTTTCCTTGTACAACAATTGAACACAAGGATTCTTTTAACCAAAGAAATGAAAAGCAAAAAAAAAACCATATAATTTGCAGCTAATTCTTGTTTACCTCGCCTTGAGTGTACCAAGCATGCCAAGGATTTTTCGTGGAGAGCCTGAGTTTGTTCAAGGCATATCTAGTTGTTGTCACAGAACAAACACTATTTATGTCCCCACTGCGATTCAAAATGTTCAAATTTTAATCAAACGCTAACTGGATAGGAAGGTCCTCAGGCATTGATGATTTTACAACTCAAAATTTTCACTTCCTTACCTGTATGGCCAAAGGCTAATGCCACTTGAAATGAGCTCCTTGATTACAGGTAATACTGCGTCTGTCTCGTCATCCCAATTATGGCCTATGTAGCCACTGTGTGTTGAATTAAGTTTTTTTTCTTTTAAAAACTTAGTTTAATAAAATGAAAAGGAAAGTGTAAAAGTAAGTATCCATTGTGGATTTCTCGTATACTACTGGAAATAGAATAACAACACATCATATCATACGTATTTGTAGTTTTTCCAAGGTCCAGGGATTCCGGTGGTATTAGCATGAAGTGATTTTTGCACGGTAGGAGTATTTAGGCTAGTGTAAACATAATTATCCGAGCATGGATCATACTCATCTATCTACTTCAATCAGAGATATACTAGAAAGTATGTTAGTTTAATTTCGTTTTCATTTAGACCAGAAAATCAAAAAGGAAGAAAAGTGGTAGTGTGTCCAATCAAGTTTTTTGTACCGAAGGAGGAGTATTCGAAGAAGAAGAACACAAGGGAGCATAAATATTGTTACTATCAATATGGCCTTTTGCTGAAGATGTTTGGCTTTGGTATGCTTGACAAGCCTCTGTAGGAGGATCTGCTGAGGAAAAATTGCAATTGGAAACTATACCCCGATGGATTTCATCGGATATTAGGGCATGTGTCCAGTAATAATCATAAGTCGCCCTGTTTTATGTTTCAATATCATAGTCTCCATTCCCAATCCGAATTCCATGGACAAAGTATAATCATCATTTAATGTGTAAGGTAAGCTAGTTAAATTAAATAAAAACAATTGATGATTCAAGAAATAGAAAACCTACATCCAGTCCTTTCAAATTAATAACAGCCTGGTTAGTTATCTTTTGTTATAGAGGATCAATTGAGCAAGTTGAGGCACGTAATGGCCGGCATAACTTTCTCCAGTCATCAAAAAGTCCTTGGTTTTGTAATCTGGGAATCTTTCTAACCAATTGTATAGAAATGTGTAAGCGTCTGCAGCAGTTTTTGTCTCTCTGGTGATGTAATCCGACGATGTGTTTGAGTAAGAAAATCCAACACCAGCAGGAGATTCCAGGAAAATTATATTTGCCACTGTTTGTAGAACACAAAATTCATTGGTGGTGCTTATTCTAAGTCTTATAAGATAAATTCATAGCTGTTTCACAAATTATCAATTCCTACCACTGTTCCAGGCATATGGGTTTTTCCACAGCATTTTTCCACCTTTACCAACTCGAAATGGTTCGTGTTCGTTCATAGCTCCTGCCCCGAGTGAAGAGCAACCAGGACCTGTAGTCAAAGCTCACTGTTTAAGAAGTTCATGAATTTTCTACCTTCAAAACCAGAACCTACAAAGAATAATGGCAGTGAATTTGTACCTCCATTTAGCCAGAGCACTAGAGGCTTGGTAGATGGATTTTAAGACTCAGCAAAATAGTAGAAGAGAGCTCGACCAGTCTTAGGATCAACAGTTACATACCCTGAATATTGATCAAAATTCATGCCATTTGGTTCGCCTGGCAACGCTGTGATCTTGTCAGCTGCCTTCAGACCATCTTGGGCGCCAATGTCAACCGACGGATACTCGTTCCCCAACTCCTCATTCACATGATTGACCGATCTTTTTAAGCTACGAGCCTTAAGGGAATTTACAAGGCAGATAATATCCATAATAGCCATGTTCACCATAACATTATGTAGCAGATGCAACTAGGCAGATAAGAGTGAGATATAATACCAACGCACCTTTCATTTTTGGGATGTACGGCTAGCTAGATATCTGTAGTTTCTTTCTCGGATACGATGCTTCCATTTTATAGGTAGCTCTAAGAACAATGATTGAATTTTTTCTCGTTAGTGTACTTGTTCCTATTTACCAACCTAACATAATAATTGTATCAAATCAACTGGTATGATACAATTTTGGCATATATTTTTTTTCCAACAAACGATAACAATTTATAGATATTAACACTTGATATTACAAGGATTAGTTACAAAAAAAGGGATACTACCCTGCTGTCCTTCTTTACTAAATCAACCAGCCTTATTGGGAAATCATGTTCCCATTCAATGTCATGTACTAGCTTTACTGCAAATTGTGCTAGTACATGGCTGATTTCATTTTCTGTTCTAGGAATAAACACAAAAGAGCATCTGTCGAAACCTGATCTAATATCCTGTACATCTTCTAAAATAGTTGTAATGTTAGAATCATTCTCACTGCATCTGTTAATTTGCTCAACTACTGATTTGCAGTCTGTATGGACTATAATTTTTGTCCATCTAGCTTGTTTAGCCATTAGTAATGCATTCCTTATGGCAAGTGCTTCTTCTTTACTTGCTGTTCCCTTTCCCTGGGTGACAATTCCTTTAGCTCTCAGTAGCATTCCTTTCCAATTCCTTGCTATTATCCCTTGTCTAGTCCTAATCCTTTTGGCTGATATGGCTACATCCGTATACAATCTTACCATTTCTTTCCTTGGCAACTCCCTTCTTGAATGGAGTTCGGTACTGATCTGACCTGTAATCCCCTCCTGTTCAGGCTCCCTCTCTTGGTCAAACTCTAACTACTCAGCTTGTGCTTTTCGTACAGTTTTGAATGGTACTGGTTTGCATGTTCAAAAACTTTTTGTTTCTGGCTTTCCAGATTTGCCACGGGATGTTGATGGTGAGGTTAACTCTATCCTGTCCTTGTTCCATCGAGAGTGCTTGAGTAACTTTCTCCCACCAAAGCCATAGATTATGTTGCTTGTCCTGTATTCCATCCCATCTGACTGGAGCCATTTTCCATACTTCTGCTACATTTTCACAGGAGAAGAACAAATGTTCAATTGTTTCCTCAGCTTCCCTACAGCAGCCACATCTTCCTTCTCCCTTTCCCAGCCTTTTTGACAGCACCTCATTGACCGGTAAACAATTCTGCAAATATTTTCACATGAAATGTTTGAGCTTTGCGTTCACTTTCATATGCCATAACTTCTTCCACAGACTGTGCTTTCTTATCTCCCAACTTGTCTCAGCATCATGTCCTCTCAGTTCACATTGTTTGGCCTCAAATTGTCTTGCTACTACATTGCCAGTCTTAACGATGTACATTCCAGATTTGGAGTAGCACCAGATCAGCTTACCCTTTCTTCTTCCTATGCTAGTTGGGATATCTTTTATGAATTCAACATCCTTGTTACCGAACCATTTCTGGAGTTGTTCAGTTTTCCATCTCCCCTCTTCTATCAACTCATTTACCCATTCCAACGTGTAATCCTCAGGTTTTGTGCCGGACACCATGCCTTTTTCAGATCTAGTTATCCATCTGTCTTTCCATATACTTACCGACCTGCCATCCCCAATTCTTTTCCAAAGTCCAACTAATAGTAGTGATTTTGCACTGTGTATACTCTTCCAACTCCAGGAAGCTGAGTTTGAGGGATTTTTTTCCATCCAGTTTGGGTATTTCATGTATTTTGCCTTCATTACCTTGCTTACTAGCAAATTTGGAGCTGTTAAGAATCTCCAAATTTGCTTTCCCAGCAAGGCCGTGTTGAAAGCTTCTAAATCTCTAAATCTTATTCCTCCTCTTCCCTTAACTTCTGAAAGCTTCTGAAAGCTTGCCCAATGTACACAGGTTTCTTGCTCACCCTTTTCCCACTAGAACGTTGCAATTTTAGCTGTGATTTGTCTATATAAGCCTCTAGGGAGTCTAAAGCAAGCCATCACATATGTTGGCATTGCCATAATTACTGATTTGATGAGTATTTCCTTGCCCCTTTGACTCAGTAGCTTTGTTTCCAACCTTGAAGCTTGTTGTTGATTTTGCTCTTCACAAATCCAAATACTTTTGTCTTAGATCTTCCAATTGCCATCGGGAGCTCCAAGTATGATCTATTCCTTGCCTCTTTCATATTTTTCAATTCGTCCTTCACCTCTTTCTTCCTCTGGTCATGGGTATTTTTGCTGTAGAAAATAGTTGATTTCTCAAAATTTACCACCTATCCTGATGCTTTGCCATATCTTTCCAGAATGCTTTTGACCTTCCACGGCTCCTGTTTGTTTGCTTGGCAGCATAGTAGAGAATCATCTGCAAAAAATAGGTAAGAAATGGTCGGACTATCCTTGCATATTTGATTCCTGTGAGTTCCTTCTCCGCCACTGCTTTGTGAATAAGACTGGACAACCCTTCAGCACAAATAATGAACAGGTATGGTGATAAGGGGTCACATTGTCTAATCCTTCTACTCGATTGGATATAACCTACTTTTTGGCCATTTAGATTGAAGGAGTAAGATACTGTAGACAAACAAGTCATGATCCATCTGACAAAGATTGGATAGAAACCCATTTTCATCATTAGTCTTCCCACAAATTTCCATTCCACTCTGTCGTAAACTTTTGACATGTCAAGTTTTAGAGCCATGTATCCTACCCTTCCCTTCCTCCTATTTTTCAAAAAGTGAAGAATTTCATGAGCTACCACTACATTATCAAGAATTTGTCTGCCTGGGATAAAAGCTGACTGAGAGTTACTAATGCAGTGTTACAAAACCATTTTCAGCCTATTTGCTATGATTTTGGAAATGATTTTATACATGACAGTGCACAAACTGATTGGTCTATAATTTACAATAGATTTGGGAGCCTCAATTTTTGGAATCAAAGAGATAATAGTTTCATTTACAACTTTGAGAATGTAACCCATATGGAAAAAAACTATTAATAGCTGCCACTAAATCCACTTTGATAATATTCCAGTAGTGTTGAAAAAAGAGAGGAGACATACCATCCGTCCTTGGTGCTTTGTTTGGATGCATGGAGAACAAAGCTTACCTTATCTCATTTTCCTCCACTGGTCTTATCAGCTGCTTATTCATTTGGCTACAAATAGTGTTTGGTATCTCTGCAAGGATATCCTCAAAGTTGTCCGGACTTGTGGTGGTGAAGAGGTCTCTATAATATTCACTAAGTTCCTCCTCTATCTCTTGTTCATCCTTGCACCATGTCCCATCATTTTTCTGCAGAGTACTAATAGTGTTTCTCCTCTTCTTTGCCATTACCGTTGAATAGAAGAAAACTGTATTTCTATCCTCTTTTTTGAGCCATTTGCTCCTTGATTTTTGGCTCCAATACAGCTTTTCCTCCTTATATGATTTACTCAGCTGGGATTTTAGCTCAGCAACTTGTCCACATTTACCACCATCATTTCCTTCTCTCACCTTAATCAGTTTCTCCTTTAACTCCTTGATTCTTACTTTGGAATTACCTTGCACTTTTTTCCTCCATTCCAGAATAGCAATGCGACATTCCTTTATTTTCCTGGTCACTTTGAACATTCTGGATCCAAGGTGATCTTTTCTCCATGCTCCTTAAATCACCTCCTTTGTTTCTAGATTTTTGGTACATCTTTGATCAAAGTAGAACCTCCTCTTCTTCCTTTTGGTATCTGAATTAGTGTCAACTATTAGCATGAGATGATCTGATGCTTCTGTTTCACCATGATTGCATCGTGTCTTCTCATATCGTTGCACCCATTCTGTACTACATAGGCACCTGTCCAACCTTTCCTTCACCTCACCATCCCCATCCCAGCTATTGCTCCATGTCCACGGCACTCCTTGATATCCTAGATCAATCAGATTATTGGCTCTAATAAACCTGTTGAACTCTCTAAAACTACCTTCAGCTCTATCTTTTCCTTCCCACTTCTTCTCATTCGATCTCAAGTCATTAAAATCTCCCATAATTATCCAGGCCTCCCCCCATTCCTTCATCCTATCCTCTAAATATTTCCATTGCTCTTTCCGAGTGTTACTGTCTATGCTTGCATATACACCCACTAACCACTAGTGGCTATTTGTTTCCTTATCCTTTACTCGAGCAATAATGTACCATTCTGTGTTTCTTATCTGGTCTATCTTCACCTCATTGTTCCAGAATAACGCAAGCCCCCCTGCTCTTCCATCTGAGTTAACAAAATGACTATTCTCAAACTAATTCTCCTTTGCACCTTTCTCATGAACTTTTCCTGATTCTTTGTTTCACATAAGAACACCACATTAGAAGAGTGGAAGTTTAGAACTTTCTTCAGCTGGGGAATTGTTAAGGGGCCTCCTGCACCTTGACAATTCCAAACCACAGCCTTCATTTACACTGTGGAGGCATACGGGGGTTAGCCTCCAGTCTCCCAGTTGTTCTGTCCTTGATTAAGTCCAATTTCATGACTTTTACCTTTGGGATATTAGCCTCATCCTCCTCCATTGGTTGTGTCCCTTGAAGCAGACCTGCTACCTTCCTTTTTCCTCCTAGTTCCCTCATTTCATCTATGTTTGTAATTGCTTGGAGAGGGGTCCTAGACGGCCTCCCTTTTCTTCTGAATGAACTCCTTTTTTCCTTTTTGTTGCCAATCTCATCAATTACTTCTACTTTCCTCTCTTTCCTTGTGTCTGACCAGTCATTATTTTCTGCTTCTATCATCTTTTTTCCACTTTTCTCATTTGTGGTCTCCACCTCCATTTCCTTATTCTCTGAAGTTTGTGACGGTTGGTTCCCTCTGTTAAGTTCTTTATTTTCCATTTGTTTCTTCTTATCTTTCCCCTCAACTGAGACCATGACCATGTTTCCCCCCTTTTGGTTCTCCCTATCCACACTCCTCTGGTCCTTCAATATCTCATCCCACCTTTCTTCATTCTGCCTCCTCATTCTTTGTTCCTTCCCCTCTTTTTCCTTACCCTCCAACTCCACATGATTTCTTCCACCTATTGTTATAGTGGCTTCCTTCTCTTTTGTTCCTATTTTCACTTGGCAGCTTGTGTTCCCATTTTTGCCTTTCCTTCTTTCTATTACCTTTTCTGCTTCCACTCATCCCTTTAAAGGGGACACCATTATATTTCTAGCTCTCATCCAAGCTCCATATTGTTCCTCACGTTCTGCTATTCTGTCCCTTCCCCCCACATTACATGTCCTGTCACTATGCCCAATGATGCCACACCTATAGCAGAAATTCGGGCATCATTCGTATCTGAACTCAACCCACACTGCTTGCTCTTTACTGTTAACTTTTGTTCCTCGAACTAGTGGTCTAGTATCGTCCACCTCAGCCAAAATCTTCATGTGTCTCCCCTCTTTCCCTCCAATGGGAGTTCTAAAGTTTTAACTGCTTCCTTAACGAAACTAAACGAGCGAGCATAAATTTTTCGGGATTTGATAAGTATCTTGAATACTACTTAAACGAGTTCCATTTATTTGATTTTCTTGAAGCGAAACTCCTATGTTTCAAACTCTAGAGAGTTTTTCATTCGTCAATGATATTTTATCGCAGATTTGGACTCCAACCAAGGAGTTGGATCTGAACGTGATTTTTGAAAAGCACTACATTTTGGTGAGTGCTTCCAAATACCTGGTTAAACTGGACACTTGTTTTCAATACTTGATCAATGTAAATAAATGATATGTGATTTGTTTGATCAAGCAAGAGTGTACTTTATCGCACTTGTCCTAATATGGTATATACTTGTTTATTGTTACAATTAACTTGATATATTTGTACTTGAGTTGTAAGTGCGGAGCGGTAGTATGTACCACACTCAATCCGAGTTAGAGGTGCCTCTCATTTCCGTCTCCGTACTTTTATTTTGATTAAATCGATTGGAGTGTTATCTCATCGACATCTTGGGAACCCAAACTCCACTGGCTAGTTAATCGAGTCGAGCAGGCAAGGGTTTGGTCGATTAGATAACGAACCATGGGTAGTTAGTGATGTCGAGTGGAGTGTTATCTCCTCGACTAATCGGTATACTCGAGTATTATCACCAGTATTTAGTTGGTGTTCGGGCCCAGTAAGGGGGTTGAATGGTGGACGGATTGGAGTTAAGTGAAGTTCAACTGGACTGGTTACTTTACTTGAAAGTTGACGGAGTGTCAACTAATACTTGATCAAACTCTGATGAAGCAATGAAAATTTGGCTCCTGAGAGCCATCGGTATCCTTACACCTAGATTGTTATTCGTAGTGTTATTGTTTCTTTTAGAAAAGATTTTTTTTTTCACTCTTCATTTTAAAATTTGCTACTTGAAGTGTATTGTTCACTTTTATGAACTTGTTATACTCATTCTTTTGCTACGTTGATACTTGTACTTTTAAATAATGGTCAACTTGCTATTTGGAACCTCACTGGGCTTTTAACTCATTCCACTCCATTTGTTTTCCTTACAGGGGGTACGAGCGAGGCGTGAGATGTGTACAGACTAGCGTAGTCTAGTTATTTTAAATTTTTAAATTGTACTCACGCTAGCACCCGACTAGGGTTGTGTGTACTTGAATTGTAAACCCGTTAATGTATTTGGGCATGTATGAACCTTGTAGTTGGATCTGAGTACCGTTGTATATATTAAGCTGAAGGGATTGTGTTCTTTATTTTTCTACGTTTGTAAGTTATTTTCACGAGCTTTACATGAGTGAGTCCTGGCGAGAGTTGGGCAGGCAACTCGCTAAACTCTAGGGTACGCTCTAGGGGAAGGTGGGGTCGTCACACTCCAACTAGCACTTTACCTCTTCTTTATCTTATGTAAGTGTTTCATGCACCGATAACCTACAAAATATCACATGTTTATGCATTAATCTACTCATTTTGTAAGTTCCGATCACTAAATAACACTTGAAGCAATTTGCACCAAAAAGAGCTTAAATATAGCTATGAACCTCTAAAAATATGACAAAAGCTCGTGCAAAACTGTACGAAACATATACGAAATATTTACTTATCAAATTCCCCCACACTTGAATCATTGTTTGTCCCCAAGTAATACAATAAACCACTCAAGCAACAATTCAAGTGCCCAATAGAAAATATGCTTTCTCAAATTCACTTCTCACAACTTGACTATTAATCACGATGCAATTCTTCAAAATGCGCTCAATACTCATAATACTCAATAAAAGGGAAACAATTATACATAAATTTAACCACATTCAAATCATTCTCTCACCCTAACTTGTCTTCACAAATAACTGACTCATATAGTCACAAGGTAATAATTTCCTTTATATCCATTTTTTTTATTTTTTTTCAAAATTTTACTACAGGAGGGTATCATAAACATATACAAAATACCAACACCTGAACATTGCAAATGCCTTTTTACGCGAAGGTCGACATTTTTAGGTGAAAATCTCCGGTTACTCCGCACTTACACATCAAGGTCACAACACCTTTTAACCCCAAGTACCTTTTTATGCAAAAAATCGACTTTTTTAGATGAAAATTCCCGGTTACTCAGTACTTAAGTAGTCGGTGCAACTTTATTGCTCTCTCTTTTTTTTTCTTTTTTTTCTAGAACACACACACACACACACACACACATATATATATATATATATATATATATATAACCCTCTTTTATCATGGAAATGAAAAAAATTACCAATAGACTATATCAATCACCTATTTGTAATCAAAGTGAAGGGAGAGAACTCATTAAAGATAGAAATAAATGCATAATTATTCCCACTTTATTAAGTATACTTTCTAAAATGCACTTATCATAATCACATAATACTAATTACAAGTCATGAAAGAAATGCATTCTTCAAAAGCATATTTGAATTTGTTCAACTATTAGGGAAATTTGACAATCCATCGCGGTTTCTTAGGCCATAGTGCAATTTTGAAAAAGATTTTGAAAAAATTTCGGCAGAGTTTCTCCTATAAATAGTCGAAATTCCCTGCCAACAACCCACATTTCAACAAGTATTTCACATCATACAAATTTCCACAATCAATTCCACATTTCACAACCACAACCAAGTAAAAACATGCACTACAAGCCACAAAATAACCAAAACATTGAAACCTCTAATTCCCCCACACTTAAAATTCACATTGTCCTCAATGTGAAGGGAGGGAAAAGAAACCAGTACTCCCCTATAATGAAGTGTTGATCCAGTCGAACACCACGAACATCACGAACATCCCAAAATCGACTTAACTGCAGAAGAGGGTATATAGCAGTACGAGATTAAGACAAAACAAAAACATTTGAACAAAGGACAGTCGAGGAGAGTAAACAAAAGATAATCCAAAACAAAAGAAAGGTAAAAAGTAAACAAAAATAAAAACAAAGTAAATTAAGTTGAGGGGCTGCCGAGTTCCGAAGCTTCTTCTCCCCCGACTTCACCATGAGCTTCTTGCTCATCTTCACCTCTTGGTTCAGGAATGAATGCGGCTTGAGCTTCACTAGGTATGGAAGTCGGAGTTGGTGTAGGTGAACGGCGGATTTGGAAATGGTCCTCTAAAGCACGAAGACGCCGATCATGCCTCTCCAATCTCTCCGTGATAACGCGCTCATATTGGTCAATCCGCTCCATTACTCTCATCTCCATACAGCATACCACTAAGCACTTCTTGCCACTTAGACCTAGGGAGAGGCGGTGGACGCGGTACCGGAGTGAGGAGCAACCAGGTCCTATAGTCGAATTAATCTCGCCATCTAATAAGTTCTTTTCATGAAATGTATACCTATGAACCAATAGTTACGAAGAATAGGGACGAAAATTTACCTCCATTTAACCATAGCACAAGGGGCTTGGTAGAAGAGTTTTGAGACTCAGCAAAATAGTTGAAAAGAGCTCTACCAGTCTCATGATCAACAATGATAATACCCTGAATATTGATCAAAATTTACATCATTTGGTTCACCTGGCAAAGTTGTCATCTTATCTGCTGCCTTCAAACCATCTTGGAGGCCAACATAAACAAGCTAATACTCATTTACCGAATCCTCTCTCACATGATTGGTCGGTTTTCTTAAGCCACGAGCCTTAACGAATTGCACAAGAGGATCATCACATCTATATTCATGTCCAAGTCCAGCGAAACATTGTGTAGCAGATGCCACTAGGCAGACAAGAGTGAGATATAACAGTATTGCACCTTTCATTTTTGGGATGTATAGCTAGCTAGATTTCTGTGATTTCTTTCTCTAATGGAAGGCTTCACTTTTGTGATTTCTTTCCCATTCTTGTTAATTGTTGTATTCACCAGATAAAAACGTGTGAACCAAAAGGTGAGATATTTTATAGGTTTCATGCCAAGAATGAGATCTTGCCATCCTGCCAATAAAATCAACCTAAATAAAGAGAATAGAAGACCATGAAGTGAGAGGGGTCAAATAGTCAGATAACATTTAGAATGAGCAGATGAACACAAAAACGCCTTTGGAGGTTCATAAATTCAGCTAGCTATCAGCTTGGCATTTTGCATCAAGTTCTTTTTTTTTTTAATATATTCCATGTCTTGCGTCCCATATTGGTAAAATATGAAAAATATTGACCGACTGATAATATGTTGGAATTACTAATGACTTGGTTAAAGTATGCTGGGGCTCATCATGATTTGCGCTAAAAAACTATTGGGTTGGCCCATTGCCTTGGTATTGTAATTGGTATGTGAATCTGCTATCTATGGTCTTTGCATGGATGAAGTTGCATGATGTAATTGATGGTTCGGATATGTTTAATTTGAATTTAACAAAACCCCGTATGTTATATTAAAAATTGAACAATTTTCCTATAACATGATTGTAAACTTTCAACATATAATTTAACATGGATGTAAAACTATGCATAGAGTATTTACAATTCATCTTTAAACTATCAAATTTTATATAAAAAAAAGTTGTGGATCACTTACAAATTCACTTCACAAAATGAATTGAAGATGCTTGGAAAACTTTGTTGTCCAGAGTAAATTTAAGAAATACTTAAGCACCTTTTCTTCATATTTTCTGGCCGGATTGCATCAAAACAACTTAAATTGTTTCTATTCCAAAAAAATACATACCCTTCTGTTTAGAGAGAGAGAGAGAGAGAGAGTAGGCAGGCAAATCTTAGGAAACATTGGTTAAAGAAAAAGGATGTGTTTCTCATTCTCAAGAATTGGCAAATATAGATACATCGTAAGCAGTTCTTGACAATATTGATATTAGCAATAGGTGATCAACGTTTATTCCTTAAGAAATGACCAGATTAAACCAGCTGACCAGGGTAAATTTTAAAGTGCTCCCATTGCCAAGGTCAGAAGTTTGACTATGACCCTGAAATCAAGTTAAATTATATTAGTGATTATCCTACCATGTGTAGGTTATTATTGTATTGCATTAGTTGTTCCAATTATCTGTATAATCTTGTATTTTTTGAGGAAAAAAAATCAATTAGATAAAATTGGAATACCATGAAGATAGAGGATAATTAAGTGAAGGAGTATGGTCACCTCATGCTTTAGAAGGATCAAGCGAATCATGTGGCAAATGCATAATGTGAATCACAATAGTATAGCCGAAAATTGGTTAGAACTTTACAGCTTCTGCTAATACTCTTCGCACTATTGAAATCATGTAACGGAGGAGATTCTTATTTGTAACGGCACTTCGAACTTGGAATGAGCGTGAAAAAAATTAATGATACTTTTTTTTCTTTTGAGTTATTCTGTCAGATCAGTCATTCAAGATTTCTGGTCTTTATTCGGATCTAAACCCGAACCTGATGAAAAATATGGGATCACTTCTTATAGACTCGTTGAGAGTGATTTGGATGTAGTTCGTGGCTATTAGAAGTAGAAGGTGCTCTGAAAAAAGATTGTAGTCAATTTGATAATGATTGGGTGACATTATTTCTTTGGCTCGAACCGGTCTCAGAGGCTGCTAGAGAGCTCTGGGAGAGCTCTTTAGCAGCTTCCTTGACTGTTTGAATCTCTTCGATGTAATGCAGAGCTGATCTGAGATAGAGGAAGATTTATTCAATTATATGATTTGGGCCCTAGAATATGGCACCCTTGACCTTTTCTTTTTGATTGTATGGAAAGGTCCAATGAATTGGAATTTTTTCATTGATTCAGACTATTTTGGGGTAAACAGATCATTCATGACGAAGAGAATGAGTTTAAAGAGAATGATTCGGTAAACTAATTAGTCATCGCGAATGACCATATATATTCTGTGCATTCATTATACAACTTGTCATGCTCACCAAAAGAGCATGAAAAATTGACGCTCGACCCGGTTGATTTGGAACAAATTGTCATGATCTGATTTTATAAATGATTATACGCAAAATTTAGCATCTTTTCAAGAAGTGGAAAGATAGTTGCATGAGGATGACAAATGAGGTATCAAATATAAATCCTCTTTGGGATTTACTTCCAAGTGACCAAGATTTTGCTGTTAAGCTCTTAATCATGTCACATGCTTCGGTCAAGAACAGTTGAGATTACTTTTCAAGGACAAACATGACAGTAAACATGTTAAGATATTGATGTAGTTTGGTTCTTTTTGGACCCTCGTACAATCTTAAATGCTGATCAATTAAAAAGGTTTTTTTCCTTCAAAAAAAAAAAAAAGATAAGATGACTTTTTGGCAGGAACCAAATTCATGGTAATTAATTATAGTAATTACAGAAATATAGCAAGCAAGTTTAAGGATTGATAATCTTGATTCAAGAAAATAGACAAGATCATATACATACACAACTGATCAGTAAAAGGTGAATAATTTCATAGGTATATCTCAAGTCAAGTTCCATTTCACGATTGATCATACACTGGTTTAATTAGCTCTAGTTGGAAGGTGGAAGCTTTCCATCCAAGAAGGATGAGAACAAAGTTAGCGCCCGGGCAGGCTGATAACTCGGAACAAAATGTCCAGCTCCCCTTACTGTCACAAAGGTCAAGTTTTCATATTCCACTGCATAACCACCAACCTGAACAAGTTTAAAAAAGAGGGTCAAATTTGGTTGGGAAAATGACCTGTTTCATCCTTCACATTTCACAAAAATATTCTTTTCATCCCTCACTTTTATAATGAAGCAAATTCGTCCCTGACATTTAAAAATTAAAGCTATTACATCCCTTAACCTAATTTTCAATCTGAATCAAACCATTCAATAATCCAGTAATAAATTTCAGAAATAGAATTGATAGATCACTCGGTCAATTTCATCATATTCACATGACATTTATTAAACCAAAAAAATAAAAATTATAACATAAAAGGCCATTCTTTGTCTTGGAATAGTAGAGTTTTTTTTTTTGGTAAATCTTTTCATGCACCGATAGTATATCCGCTTGCGAATCTAGATGTGTATCATAAATATAAATTTTGGCGTTTAAATTTAAATTGAAATGATATGGCGGTACATAAAACTATCAGTGTATACAATGATGATGTAGGAAAGATTAATCTTTCTTTTTTATGTTATAATTTTTTATTTTTTCTTTTTGGGTTCATTAAATTTTACATAAATATCAAGTTGAGGTAATCAAGTAATCTACCAATTACACCCCCAAAATTTGAATCAGGTTAATTGGTGGTTTGATTTAGATTGAAATTTGGGTTCAGGGATGTAAGAACTTCAGTTTTTAAATGTGAAGGACGAAATTGCTTCGTTTTAAAAGTGAGGGACGAAAAGAATATTTTTGTAAAATGTGAAGGATGAAACCGATCATTTTCCCAATTTGGTTTTACTTGGACAAGAACTAAACATAGGATTCTTCATTCTTGTTACCAAAGAAAGGGAAAAGCAAACAAGAAAATGTATGATATGCAGTTGATTGTTTTTTACCTCGCCTTGAGTGTACCAAGCATACCAAGGAGTTTTCACCGATAACCCGAGTTTGTTCAAGGCGTACCTAGTTGTTGTCACAGAACATACACTATCTGTGTCTCCACTGCAATTGAAAATGTTCAAATTTTTAAACAGACACTAACTAGATAGGCAGGTCGATCCTCAGGTATTCATGATTTTACAGCTTAGCATATCTTTTTCACTTCCTTACCTGTACAGCCAAACGCTAATGCCACTTGAAGTGAGCTCCTTGATGACAGGTAACACTGTGTCTGGCTCATCATCCCAATTAAAGCCTATGTAGCCACTGTGTATACAATTAAGTTTTAAAAAAAGAAGAAGAAGAAAAAAACTTAGCTGAATAAAATGAAAAGGATAGTGCAAAATTAGGTATCCAATTGTGGATTTCCTATATTCTACTGGAATAGAATAACAAAAGTCATATGGTACGTACTTGCAGGTCTCCCAAGGTCCAGGGATTCCGGTTGTATTAGCATGAAGTGAATTTTGAACGGCAGGAGTATTTAGGTAAGTGTAAACATAATTATCTGAGCATGGATCATATTCATTTATCTGTTTCAATCAGAGAGATATTTAAAAGTACGTTAGTTCAATTTCATTTTCATTTAGAGGAGAAAATCAGAAAGGATTAAAAATGGCAGTGTATCAAATCAAGTTTTAGTACCGAAGAAGGAGTATTTGAAGAAGAAGAACACAAGGGAGCATAAATATTGTAATCATCGATATTGCCTTTTGCTGAAGATGCTTGGATTTCGTATGTTTGACAAGCATCTGAAGGTGGATCTGCTGAGGAAAAATTGCAATTGGAAACTATACCCTGATGTATTTCATCAGATATTAGGGCATGTGTCCAGTAATAATCATACGTTCCACTGTTTTGTGCTTCAACATCGTAGTATCCGTTACCAATCTGAAAACCATGGACAAAGTATAATCATCATGTAATATGAAAGGTAAGCTGGTTAAATTAAATAAAAGCAATTGATGATTCAAGAAATTTAAGACTTACAGCAACTCCTTTCAAGTTAATGACAGTTTGGTTTGTTATCTTGTTATTATGGAGGATCAATTGAGCAAGTTGAGGCACATAATGGCCAGCATAACTTTCTCCAGTTATCAAGAAATCTCTGGTTTTGTACTCTGGGAATCTTTCTAACCAATTGACCAGAAATGTATAAGAATCTGCAGCAGTTTTTGTGTCTCCGGTAATGTAATCAGACGATGTGTTCGAGTAAGAAAATCCAACACCGGCAGGAGATTCCAGGAAAAGTACATTTGCCACTGTTTGTAGAACACAAAATTCATTGGTTGGAGCTTTATCCTAAGCCTTATCAAATCAATTCACGCCTGTTTCACAAATTATGAATTCTTACCATTGTTCCAGGCATACGGGTTTTTCCACAGCGTTTTTCCGCCTTTACTAACTCGAAACGGTCCGAGTTCGGTCATAGCTCCGGCCCCGAGTGAAGAGCAACCAGGTCCTGTAGCCAAATTTCACCATTTAGAAGTTCATTGCATGAAATTTCTACCTTCAAAAAAAAAAAAACTACAAAGAATAATGGCCGTAAAACTGTACCTCCATTTAGCCATAGCACAAGAGGCTTGGAAGATGAATTTTGAGACTCAGCAAAATAGTAGAAAAGAGCTCGACCAGCCTTAGGATCAACAGTGACATACCCTGAATATTGATCAAAATTCACGCCATTTGGTTCACCTGGCAATGTCGTGATCTTGTCAGCTACCTTCACACCCTCTTGCGGGCCTATGTAAACTGGCGAGTACTCGTTCCCCAACTCCTCATTCACATGCTTGACCGATCTTTTTAAGCTACGAGCCTTAAGGAAATTTACAAGCGGATCATTTCCATGTCCATGTCCACCATGACTTTGTGTTGCAGACGCCATTAGGCAGATAAGACTGAGATATAGCACTAATGCACCTTTCATTTTTGGGGCGTATAGCTAGCTAGATGTCTGTGGTTTCTTTCTCCAATGCAATGCTTACATTTTATAGGTAACAATGGAGTAAAATTAGCTGTTCAATGCATCTTTTCTCATTCTTGTACTTGTCTTATTCACCAACCGAAAACGTGTGAACCAAACATAAAGAGTACTTTATATGTTTCAATCCAAAAATGAGGTCTTGCCATTTTACCCAAAACAGAAAGATCAAGGAGTTAGAGGGTCAGACAATATTCAGGATGAGCAGATGAACCAATAGGCCTTTGGAGCTTCATAAATCCAGCTACCTAGCTAGCTATTAACTGAGCATTCCATGAATAATTGTTTCTAAATTCCTTTCTTTGGGGAATTACAATTCATTAACTGTCAATAATCTTTTTTTAGACGTTATTTCGGTCATCAAACCTTTCTTTTCACAACAAATTAGGTTTCTAACCATGACAAAAATGTCACATTCTTCCAATTCTGTCTATGTTCATCCAGTCATTGAGATCTAGTAGTTATTTGTTTTAAGGGCATTCCATTTAATACATTTGTTTTAGCCAAGTACAGATTTCTAAACATAAATGTGGCATATTGATAAGAAATGGGTATTTTGATGAAACAAATGCCAAAAATACAGCGAATTAAGCACATAAATACTTTACGTACACAACCCTAAAATAAGAGAGCTGAAGGATGAGATTGGACGAAATAAGCAAAATATCACATTTACTATAGTTTGATGACCAATTTATCGCCAAAAAAAAAAGTTATTCAAATTAGACATTTGTAAATTTTAAAGACATCTTCTGCTTTCTATCCAAATCGAAAAATAAAGAATGTGCTAATAAAATCAGGTATTTGTATATTATATTGTATATTTTACCCTTTAAAAAAATATAAATTTTGGTATTTCCATAATAATTAAATGAACAACGCTGAATTGCATTTTCTATTGTCTACATTTGCAGATACGCAGTGCCACAAGCACAGAGGGACGTCAACGGTTCGTTAGAACAACTTAGACCATTTCTCCTATTTCGTTTTAAAAAAGAAAAAGAAAATTTCCCTGCCCTTTACGAATTCTTGATTTTTGTTCTTTTTTTTTTGTACAAATAAATGCAAAAAAAAAAAAAAAAAAAAGTGGATGAAAATCTATCTCTGGATATTTAGCCATCAATGGGAACCAAGCTGATGGGCTAATACATACAAGAAGAAAGTTAAAAGGGGAGTCCATACCTCATTTATATTATCAATTGCTGTTTTTTTTTTTCTTTTGGTTTTTGTTAGCCCTTTTTTCTATTCTAAAGAGAAACTTACAAAAGGATTTAATTTTTTCCCCCTGACTAGGTTTACAGCTTCACTTTTATTTTCTTTTGGGATGTAAAAATGATGTTTAATTTTCGATATTGTAGGAAATTGGTTTTAAGTATGTAATCGAGTAGAAGATAATTAATAGAATGTACTAAAAAAATAGGCAATATTGAGAAATAAAGACAAAGTAATATTGTGAATTGAACGTACTTAAAAAGAGGTGTCGAGAAGAGTTTGGCAATTAGAGAAAAATATTCTTGTCTCCTCAAGTTTTAGAAGGAGTGTATGATTTGTACCTGCAAACAAAAGATTGAACAAATTTGGTCGCAGATGCATAATACCAATCAAAAGATATTGACCAAGCACCATAAAATTTCCCATTATGTGATACAGTTTTACACTTTTAGTTATTGAGAAATTCGGCTGTATATACAAATTTGGACGTTAAAAAAATCTTCACAAATTAGGAAAATTTTATGTGCTATTGTTATCTTCTATTTAATATTCCATCATGAATTTTGCAAGACATGTGAGCATGTAAGTCGGTGATGAATGGTGAAGTCAGACTGTCAGAGTCTCTAATTAGGAGTTCGATAATTTTATATTAAACTAGGAAAGCATTTTCAACAACATTATATTATATCATATTAGGACATTTTAAACTAGGACTTCCATTTTTTTTTTAAAAAAAAAACGTTAGAAATATTATTGATATCAAAACAAACTATATAACTTTGAGTAAAGGCTTATATTGAACTTTACATATGTGTACTTAGATACTGAGGATTCGAGTATTTCTCATCTTGTATTAACTTAGTAGTATAAGGGCTAATCATTCTACTTGTCATACTATTTTGTTGAAATGTCAATTTAAATATATCATTTTCAACGAGTAGGCGCGCTACATAATTGGATTGGGCTTAATAAAGTCCAAACTGCTCACAGTTAATTTGAACTTATTTTTTAGATCTACGCTCTGCCCGATCCTATTAAACACAAGCCTCATTCAGCTAGGCTAACCCAGTCCATGAACAGCCCTAATCATGAGAGATGGACAGGTCCAGGAATTGAACGAGAAGTGATGACGCATCTCATTTCACAGGAATACTCAAACCGAAATTGATCCTAGTCTGGGCTCGATATACAAGTGAGAAGTTCCAAGGCTGGATCTAAAGAATAAGCCACATAATGATATAGAAGATATGTAATTAATTAATTCCTGACATGGGCGTGAGGTAGAACTATAAAAAGCTGAGAGAAAATTGAAAGAACCTCGCATTTGGATAGATCCGGTTTTCAAAGAACCAATAACCCAAATTGTATCATACAATCTCACCAAGTAGTATCTAGGCCATTGGATTTTTGAAAATCGAGTCTACCCAAATTTTGGACATTAAGAGGAAAAAACAAAAAGACAACACATAAGCCACCTAAGCCACACTAGCATTAAAGAAAAGCACGAAGGATTGAAATATGAATGAACAGAGGGATTTCTAAGGCAAATGTGTTGATTTTATAGATCTACAACATGATGATTACAGAGCAAAATAGCAAATGCAATACATGCTTTTACCTAATTGAAGCAGCTTTAGGGCACATGTACAAAAGAAATCCTATCTGCAAGAACTAGTCGTCGAAAAATTTTTGCAAAATACTCTTGAATCTTCTTTTTAGCGTGCATACTTTTTACAACAAAGTGCTACTGTCAAAACTTTCCAAGAACTCTCCCAAAAAATGCAATCTAAATCGAGCCTTAACCTTGATTCTGAAAATTGCAGGCAAGTTGAAACATTGCGAGCTCGTTTCTAGTTCTATTATCCAGAAGGGCTTCTTGGAAGTTGTTTCAGTAGCTTGATTAGCTCATACGTCCTTGTGTCTCTACCAGAATACAGGCAAAGGTCAAGAGGAGTTAAACCGTCCTGCAACATGAAGCTAAAATTTAGAAATTGTGCCGCGTACAAAAGACATAAGCAACCCTAACATAATTCATGCTACAATTAATAACCAAACCCTGAAAAGGAAAATAATACTTCAAGTCAATGACATGCATGATCAAGGTCATTTACAGAGGTCTTACCTACGGATGGAAAGGTTAATTTGTTCCAAGGACACCGAAAGGTGCTGGAGTGTATGTAGATGGTTATCAATTTAGTGGCAAGATTCTGCTCAGTAGGAGCACTAGGCACTTTGTTTATTTACGCAAGTACAAATTGTTTCGTGTACACAATTGGTCAGTGCAGGATTAAGACAACACAATCAGGAGGTAAGCATTAGCTCATCAATTAGATCTCAAGAAAGACAGCACCATTTGGGAGCATGATAAACCTATCAAAACTCACACAAACACAGCAATCAAGTTTGACTAGAAAACAAAATAAATGAAAATTAAACAGTCTGCACTTTGCTACCTTGTTCCTTAACGTCTTGTCAGCTCCCTTGATCAATAAAAGCCTTACTACATCTGTTCTGCGAGATTGAACAGCTAAATGCAATGGTGCCCAGCCATCCTAAAAGGGAACAGAACAATATCAGCCCAAATTTAGAAAACTGAACAAAACGTAGCAAGAGCTTTATGTAGAGAACATTAGCCATACATTGTCTTGGAGGTTGATGTCAACGTTATACAAAAGAAGGATCTTTATCATTTGACTTGAAGCTGTTCGAACAGCATAATGCATCAAGGTGGCACCCTCCTGTTGCCAGCAAAAGATTTCAAAAGAACAATAGGTAAACCACATGCCAAATGCCAAAAAAAAAAAAAAACACACATAATTGAAAAATGAAAGCTTATGCTAACATTAATTGCTAATAAGATGAAATTCAAGCCTCAAGTATTTAGTACCACAATGCACTAGAGGTCCCTTATTATTTTTTTTATTTTTTTTCACTGGAGATAAGTTGCTTGAATGCTTATGCATGTTCTATTCTCCCGCTTAAGCATGAAAAAATGACAACTACAAGGAGAAGATAAAGAAATCATAAAAGGAAAGTGATAGAATCTTGATCCCAAAGTTATTAATGATCAATTACTAAATCCATGAACTTAAAGGAAGGTTTTTTCGGTTCAGGATGTTTACTAGCATCACCAACATGAAGTTCACACATGTTAGATTTTTATTACTTTCTGGAGCAAAAAAGAATTCAGCATAACTTTCACAACATCGAAATAAACATAGAAGACAAAATTTATCTGAATGATATTAAGAAGAAGTTTTTGGAAACAGCATATGTAGCTTACTCTATCACGAACAAATGGATTTGTAGATTCTCTCAATAGATAGTTGAAAATAGCCTGCTTTTTGCCAAGAATTGCTTTGTGAATCGCAATCAATCCGTCCTGTTAAAAGATAGAAGACAAGCTCAGACCCAACATCTACAAGGAGTCAACGAAGACGTCCACCGGTTGATGCCTCAAAAGCATTTAAACTGCAATAATATAATGAAGGTTGTCAACCAGGGTACCTTGTCCATGGCATTGATATCAACATTGTGTTTTAACAAAGTATTGACAAGGTGAAATTCTCCAGAGGCAGCAAGAGTATGCAATGGTTGCCACTTTACCTGTCGAATATTGCAAAAACACAAAACTTTATGTGATCAGATAAGGTAGACCTAAATTGCCACACAAGAAAATTTGGCCAAGGAAAAGCAAATTACTAAAATTAAGAAGATACTTAGCTCCTCATGTTGTATTCAAAACAGTGTATAGTTGATGGAAATTATATTCAATTTTCCCAAAATCAGCATTAGAAGTACATAATATTCAATACTGGGGGAGCTTATTAGCAGTTTTCTGAAGTTACAAGCAAGAAAAAGAATTTCAACTAGTATGAGAAACTGAATATCAAATGTAGTTATATAACTTACCGAGGAAGCAACTGCTAGATCAGGAACCCGCCTATTTAAAAGAACCTTTTCATCCTTGGTGAATAACTTACGAGGACCTACACAATCAACAATGACAAATAACATATAGTGAAACCAAAACAGTGAAATACACTATACAGAGAATACAGAAAATGTTTAAAGAGAAAAAGAGAGGACATTCGTCAGAATGACACTAGCAATGGTACCTTACATAGAACAAGGAACATTCTTAGATCAAAATTACAATACCTCATGAAAAGGATATATGTGCAGCTATATACATCAAGATTGTGGTACAGAAAGATATACAGACATATCTAAGATCATCTCAAGAAAAGAAACAATTGATGGTGAAGATTTTCAACAAATTCGCATTTATATTCACGAATTGCCTCAACATGTGGAAATTTAACAGGAAAGTTGAAGTAAGTAATATTCAGAAGTCACTCTAAGTATTACAATAATAGTCCAATTTGAATTCGACCAGTATGGAACCGGAAAAAAGTGACACGTCAGAGATACACGAAACTAGCTATCACTTATACAGACACTGATTAAGATAATTCACAAGGTTTACATTTGTGCCGAAGTCTCAAAACTATACAAAATCTTAACTTGGAACTCCTTCAATGTCAAACACTCCAATATCTAACTCTCAGATTGACTAGACACAAAATACATAACAAAACATAACATTCGCATGTTCTATTGACAATGAAAAAGAACATAATCTAGTCTCATAAAACCATGTTACGCTACACGGTTACTTTGGAAAAAGGTTCTGCAACACAAATAATACGAGTAATGTATATACGCGATTATGTCAGGCTTACAGAAACGCACAATAGTGGTATAGTGCAAGAGAATATATCATCTAAGATTGCAAAAATCATTTTACAGTCATAAAAACTCTAACATGATCTATATGGTGGAAAGATAATTAAAATATCACCTCATTACAAATTGAAGAATGACAATTTGAACAAGTATGATTCGCATAAGAACAAGTATATATACCTTCAGTTCTTTTAGCAGCATCAGGATCATAATTCCCACTTCTGAAAAACTCTGAAATATCCTCCAATCCAACACCATAAACTGCCATCCTCGGATTCCTCGGTGCCACCCTACTACTCGATTCCCTCACAACAGAGTTCCCCTGTCCACTTCCCCTCACCTCATCATCACCCTTCTCCACTCTTTCATTGCGCAAAAACCCTGGTTTATCAAGCACAATGGGATTCAATTGTTTCAATTTTTGATCCCTATACTTCATAAACTTCTCCACATTCACATTTCCCACATTCCCACCTTCTATAGGCCTCAAACCCGCCCTCTTCTTCTCCACTTTTCGCCCAAATTCCACCTCCTGTGCAATCTTTCGCCTTTCTTTCTTACTAATATTAATTTCCCTCTGCATTTCCGCCCATTTTTCAGGAACTAAGTTCTCAGGCTCGATTTCTTTCGAATTTTTTCCTTTCCCTCTTGGGTTTTCTTTGGAGTTAAAATTTTCATCTTGGAGAAAAGGGTCATCAAATATACCCTCTTCGAAGACTACACAATCGCCTATAACAAGTTCATCATCTTCTTCCACTCCGGCGACATTCCCATTGGAAAACTGTAGAGAATTGGTCGATAAAGTGCAGGCTCTCTTGAAAAATGATGGGATTTGAGGAAAATTTTGTTGGGTTCTGTAAATCTTGCTCGGAGCAGGAGAAAAAAGAGCTGGAGAGGTGGGATTGGGGAGGAGGAGAAAAGTAGCCGAAGGTGACATGGGACTGGAGAGCAGAAGGTGCTGCCGGGATATGCACCGTGGAAATATGCACCGGGATTTTAGAGGAAACAATCCGTCAGCCCTTAAACTATCAGCTTTACTGGATTTTGATCCCTCAATTATATAAATTGTCAGAAATAAGCCCCCAGACAAAAAAAAAATGTCAAGCTTAAGGACTTCAGGAATAAGCCTTTAAACAAAAATATCAAGTTTAAGGACCTTTATCAAAAATAAGCCCCTAAACAAAAGAAAAATGCCAAGTTTAAGGACTTCCGTCAACCCGAATATGCCTTAAAACAAAAATATCAAGTTTAAGAACTTTTGTCAATTTTGAGTATTAGTAGCAATGAAATGAGGGGCAATATTGTTATAGTATTGTCAAACAAAAATAAGTTAACTTTTGACTTCTAAAGTAATGTTATAGTATTGTGTGGCTTTTATACTATTCACAAAGCACTACTTTAACCTTTGAACTAATGTCACAATATTGCTCTACTCTCTAAATTATTTCCATAGCATTGATGTAGTCTCTCAAAAAAGTAGATTTTTTTTTTGGTTGAGTTGGTTTTGCTCTTCATTCCAACACCACTAACGCTTAAAATTAACAAAAATCTTTAAAATTGATACACACACACACATATACATATATATATTTGTTCAGGGTTTATTTCATACGATTTATAGTTGATGGATCAATACCAAACAAAGTGAATAGTTTAGGGATTCAGAGATTGTTTCCTCTAGATTTGTTTAGGGGTGAAATTCAAATAGCACTCACACTCAAGGGGTAATATGTAATTAATTGAAAATAATAGCGAAGAAGGAATTTGATATCACTTATGACTTAACCCAAAACCAACGGATAAGAAACCATTTCTTCCAAAAGCTCCAACTCTCTCTCTCTCTCTCTCTCGCCTAGTGTGTGTTGTGCGTGTAAATTTTGATGCTTCAATGGCATTTTCGTGTAGCTACAATTCAGTAGTAGCTACTTATGATTATCGTTTCCCAACATTTTCGTCATCTCTCTCGAATTTTCGATCGAATTCTGCATTTTTGCCCTGTTCTTTTCTAAAGAAGCTACGGCCAAGTCGGAGAAAATATTTCCTCAAAATCAATGCCACTGCTACTCTAGATTCCGGGAACGGCGCCGTTTCTGTAGCAAAGGAGGCGCCGGAGCAGCACCAGTCTTCCACGGATGAGGATTCTTATGGCAGACGGTATTTTCCTTTGGCTGCTGTTGTTGGACAGGTGAATTTAGTAAATTTTCAGTGTCATCTGAGGCCAAAATAGTTAGTTTGTTATCAATTGAAAGTTAATGCTTGATAAATTTTGAAATTATGGATGCATTGGTAAAATGGTGGATTTGTAAACTAGTCTAATTATTAAGTGGAACAATTTTGATTTATTCCAAGGAGAATAATTTAATGTTATATGAGCTTGAATATTTGATAAACACTAAATTCTATTCTGGCCTGGTTTGTTTAGTTTCTGAACCAATATCGAACCAATTCTTATCGAGCTGAGTTCTGTTGGAGTATCCGTTTGTTTGGTTCGTCCTCATCGCTGTTCTTATGCATCAGAATATAAGTTTGGCAATATAGTAGAAAAGATGAGCTAAAAAATTGTTCAGGATGTAACTCTTGATCATTCTTTTTCTGTATCAAATTAAATGTCGATGCTTTATCTGGTGAAGTGAACACATTTTAGTATACTATGTATGTACATTGCTCATTCTCTGAGGTTAAACGTTTTGGTATTATAAAACTTTGCAACAAATTTGTGGTTTTTTTCAGTTTATGCGTGGAGTTGAGATAATGCAAACTAAAGTAGGTCTTCTAGGGAATGTTGGTGTGATCCAAAACTTCTGAGGAGAAAGACATTCATTTTGGGATAAATGGAAAAGTATTATGGGGTGTGATTTAAATTTGCTATGATAGAGCCATTTGAAGCTAGTGTTGCTAAAATGATCTTATAAATTTTTCATATATCTTCTCTATATGTATCTTTTTGTCAAGTTCACTCCTTATTTTGCATGATTTGCATTATCCATGTTGTCCTATATTTTGTTTCCATCTACCATAACCATGTTTCTGCAGAGTTTCTAAGTTCAAAATTATAACAGGATGCTATTAAAACTGCTCTTTTGCTTGGGGCTATTGATCGTGGAATAGGAGGGATTGCAATCTCTGGGAGACGAGGAACTGCAAAAACAGTCATGGCACGTGGGCTACATGCAATTTTACCACCAATTGAAGTAGTTGTTGGTTCAATAGCAAATGCTGATCCTGCCTGCCCTGAAGAGTACGGTTACTACGTACAACCCAATCTGTATCTGTTGCATGTTTCCACTTACCACCAAAATGAAACATAGCTTATTATTTGAACCCAACTTTAAAAAAAAAAATTATAAAGGACTATTTCAGAGGCTTCTTCCTTCAAGCTGTTCCATTTTGCCTCTTCAATTTTCTTTATACACGCAATGTATCTGAATCAATCTTGTAATTCATTTGTGTCTTGGATGGTATTTGGTGATCCAGCAATCGAAACATGTTCATGCTTTGCCCATATCTTTTAACTTTAAAGTTTTTGAAGATGAATATGTTGAGTCGAATTGGGATCACTACGTATGACAGATCTGCAGCCTTTATAAGTTGGCTAAACCTAAATTGTAAGAGTTCCAGGAAAACAATGTGAACTTGGCAAACTTACATGTCCAATCATGCTTTTGTCCAAACAGGAAAATACATAAAGTACTACCATGCACTTGATCTGTGTTTAAGGGCAATATGCTATTCTTTCTACAAACTTCTCACAGGACCATTTTGGCGATGCCATCTGGTTACAGTTAAGATTATCTCCATTTCTAGCTTAAAGGGTGTTGTTCCTGTTTTATTGCTAATAGATATCGCCACATAAAAGCATTCAAAGAACATATATTGATAATCTCCCTGCCTTAACCCACCTGTCCAAATAAAATTAATGGAGCAGTGAAGAATTCTCATTCTTAGTTGTCTACAAGTGTTAAATAATTCTAGAAACAACTAAGAACATAACCAGAATGAGTATAGGATGAAGTTATGGCATAGTTATTAAACATTTTGTGCACTAAGTTGATAGTTTAATAGATTGATATGAACAGAAGACTTCTAGATGAAAATCTTGATTCATACCCAATGCCTACCATGAAAGGAGATACCTTTTAGGATCCTCACTTTCCAAAAGATGCTTAAAAAGTTAACTAACATTCAAGGAATTGACAAAATCTCATTAGTTTGCATTGCATCCCTTGCTCAGAATCTCTCTCTCTCTCTCAGTGACCCAAAACAAACTGCACTGAACTAAACTTTTAGCTTTCCCAGTTGGCGGTGCTTCTTCTTTGAAGTTGATTAGAGCCTTAGATTACATGTTTATGGGTTCCACATCCTCTTGGTTCTCCAAACTTGTGATCTTCATGAAAACTAGAACAGCAATAGAAGATTGTTCCTTCAGAATGATAGATTTCAACAATTCTCTTTTTTTCTGGCTTGATAATGGTCTGGTAATGAAGATGTTTTGATAAGAAGACGTTATAATGCAACAGTTTTTATTGGACTACATGTTCTGATTCTTGTGTAGACCATAGTGATATAATTTTGTGCTCTAGGACTGGGGTCATCCATGCTTATTCCTTGTACTTTTTCAAGAGAAACATTTCATATGATTTACTTTATCCGACTACATGTTATAATGCAACATTTTTTATTGGACTACATGTTCTGATTCTTGTGTAGACCATAGTGATATAATTTTGTGCTCTAGGACTGGGGTCATCCATGCTTATTCCTTGTACTTTTTCAAGAGAAACATTTCATATGATTTACTTTATCCGACTACATGTTATAATGCAACATTTTTTATCGGACTACATGTTCTGATTCTTGTGTAGACCATAGTGATAAAATTTTGTGCTCTAGGACTGGGGTCATCCATGCTTATTCTTTGTACTTTTTCAAAAGAAGCATTTCATATGATTCACTTTATCTGTGATAATCACAGTTTTCAATTGTGACTCACAGTATCCTTTCGAAGTAGTAAAAGGTAATGTATTTGCTTATTGAAGGTGGGAAGATGGATTTTCTGATAAAGTTGAATATGACCCTGCTGGTAACATCAAGACCCAGATAATCAGGTCACCTTTTGTTCAGGTAGCTAGTCTTACTCCAGGAGCTTTATTAGAATTCCATGCTTATCATCATCATCATCATCATTATTATAATTATTTTGTTTCTTTTTCTTTGTTAACACTATAACTTGCATGTCTGCCACAGATTCCACTTGGAGTCACGGAAGATAGACTAGTAGGATCCGTTGACGTCGAAGAGTCCGTGAAATCTGGAACAACTGTTTTTCAGCCGGGTCTTCTTGCTGAAGCTCATAGAGGAGTCCTATATGTTGATGAGATAAATCTTTTGGATGAGGGTATTAGCAATTTGCTTCTTAATGTGTTGACAGAGGGCGTTAATATAGTAGAAAGAGAGGGAATCAGTTTCCGGCACCCATGCAAACCGCTTTTAATAGCAACTTATAATCCAGAGGAGGGTGCTGTACGTGAACATTTGCTGGATCGCATAGCAATAAATTTAAGGTACATATTGTCAGGACTGCATATTAACTTTTTTATACATAGACATCCCTAGTTGGCTTTGGAGAGAGCATGATACAAATCTGAGGTCTTTTAAATTCTGGTTCAACTTGTTAAAATGGAACTTTGTATTTGCTGGACCTTTTCTGCTTACAAATATTGATTATTAGATCCAGTTTCTCCCTTGTTCTACTTGTACACGTGTTGCAACCAACTCTGTCTACTAATGACACCATTCTTCTGCAGTGCAGATCTTCCAATGAATTTTGAAAATCGTGTTGCAGCTGTTGAAATTGCTACAAAGTTCCAAGAGCGTAGTAATGAAGTTTTTAAGATGGTCGAAGAAGAAATGGAGTTTGCCAAAACTCAGGTATGTTTTAAATTCATTGTGCAAGTATTTCAAGTAATGATGGCAAATGATACAGCGGAAGAGAATATTTGCTGTTATGATGTCTTATTCATTGGAAATGAGCTTCATCCTTGGTTCAGTTGTACAGTCTTATGATGATAAATGCTATGCAGATAATTTTGGCAAGGGAGTACTTGAAAGATGTTACTATGAGCAGAGAGCAGCTAAAATACTTGGTTATGGAAGCACTCCGAGGTGGTTGTCAGGTTCTTAAATGAAACTCTACCTAATTTGAATTGAAGATGCTCTAGATAAAAATGTTAAAAAGTTTCCGTGCACCAGGTTTTCACTAATCTGTACACTATGAAAGTATAGCAGTATTATAGTCTGCATGGGAAGATGAAAAAGTATTGAGCACCTTATTGTCTTGGTCAATGCTACTTTCTCTACTTTTTTTCATTCACCTTTTGGTTTCCTAGATATTATTTGTCGGGTTACAAATTTTCTCTCGTTTGTCTTTGTTTTTCTTTGGCATGGAGTGTAAGGAATGAGTCGCAGCATCTGCTTTTAGTTATCTACATTAAGTGAACTTTTTTGTAACCTGGAGTGTTGAATCAGTGAAGTAGAGAGGCTTTGATCCCACTTGTTGAATCAGATTCTTGCAATCCATGAGTTAAATATATTGTGGAGCTTAAAACAAAAAATAGAGTGAGATCCAGGATCAGTCCACATTTATAATTTGATGATGTCTCACTCCACCTGAAATTTTCTTTCTTCTTTTTCCCAAGCTACTCAGGATATCTAAAATATACTGCAAGAATGAACCATAAGAATAAACTGTAAGATTTTATATGAAAGGAAGAGTGGTTTAATACAATCAACATGAATTTCTGTCATTACAGGGCCACAGAGGTGAACTGTATGCTGCTCGTGTTGCTAAATGCTTAGCTGCACTGGAGGGGCGTGACAAAGTGAATGTGGATGACCTGAAGAAAGCTGTTAAGTAGTCTGTTTCTTCTTTCCTTATATTTCTGATACTATTTGTTTAGATTCCCTCATCTAAATTTTGAAAACTCAAGTGATGTATAAACTTAATTTTGTCTTTTCAATTTGCTGTTTCTTTTGCCTCTGCACCTGGCAAAATTGCCATTGGTGCATTTGCTACTATTATTTTTGTGTTACTTGTGAACTTTCTTTCATTCAAAAGCTGCTTTTCTTTGAATTGCCATTAAGCAATTTAAGCGGATTGTGGATCATAAACTGTTCTTGCAAGTTATCACATTTATCAGAGTTGTTTTGCTTATTATTGTGTCATCCATTGGAAGAAATCTGTAGCCAATTGTCAGGCTTCAGCCATTTCAAGAGGGCAAATACTTGCGTAGGTTGGTCTGTGTGTTCACTTATAGACCACAAGGTACATGCAATAGCCACATGGATTTTCTTGCATCATCACATATCACTCAGCATCCCTTTTCTTACATTATCATACATCATGATACCCACATGGCTATTGCATCATCAGATCCATGTGGCTATTGCATACGCTACGTGGTTTACAAGTATGTCCATAGACCAAGCCTACACAAGTATTTTCCTTTTAAGAGAGTGGTATTTCTGCATTTTGGAAATGTTCAGCACCAAGCGTGTAACATTGTTACTAATTCCTTCTTAAGTTTGTTTATGCGTGGGGAAATGGATGTATTGAGCTACTATGTTCTGATGTTTTCAGATTGGTCACAAATGTTTTGATTTGCCAGTTGACATTTCCTTCTATAATCTGTGTGATGCAGGTAGAATTGGTCATCCTTCCGCGTTCAATCATCAATGAAAGCCCAGCTGATCAGCAAAACCAGCAGCCTCCTCCTCCCCAAAATCAAGATTCAGCTGAAGAGCAAAATGAAGAAGAAGATAAGGAGGTCTTTGAATAATCATTATGAATTTATTTTTGGTTGCTCAGTGATGGAGATTAGCTCCATTCTCACTTCCCATTATCTTTTGCTGAAGATCGTTTTGAACAATTTTATTGTTCCTTTAAAACCAGGATGAAAATGATGAAGAAAACGAACAGCAGCAGGAGCAAATACCTGAAGAGTTTATATTTGATGCAGAGGGGGGTTTGGTAGATGAGAAACTTCTTCTCTTTGCACAACAAGCACAGAGACGTCGAGGCAAAGCTGGGCGAGCCAAGAATGTTATATTTTCTGAGGATAGAGGCCGATATATAAAGCCAATGATTCCGAAGGTCAACTTTCCTCTATGTTAGTCTTCCATGGGCAACTAAATTTACCATATGGTGTTTCTGGAATTCCTCTAGATGAAATATTGTTGTCCGCGCAATTGGTCAACTCTAAATCGTTTCTTGTCCCCACAAGATTTTTATAATTTTTATATTTCCTAATCAAGTTCTTGGTCTTTTAAGTAGGGTCCTGTAAGAAGACTGGCGGTTGATGCCACCCTCCGAGCTGCGGCACCATATCAGAAGTTGCGAAGGGAAAGGAACATTCAAAAGAGCAAAAGAGTTTTCGTGGAGAAATCTGACATGAGAGCAAAAAGAATGGCGCGAAAAGCTGGAGCTCTGGTAGAGTTGTGTTCTACATGCATCATTTATGTGTTCCATATGTCAAGCTCTTCCTCCTGATCTAGCTATTTCTTGAGCCTGTCTTGATACTAGTGACTCATGAGCTCTTAGGTAGTTATTGAAGTAACTAAATGGAACTAAGTTAAAGGAAAAAGTCATAAAATGTTTCAAATTCTGTTGCATTGCAATGGGGTGATCAGTAAATGCCATTTCGATTGCATGACAACGAATTCCTTTTTCATGGGTTACAGCGGATAGTCTTTTTATTAATTCTTTTGGAACCTTGTTCCCATAGGTGATATTTGTGGTTGATGCTAGTGGGAGCATGGCATTAAATCGCATGCAGAATGCCAAGGGTGCAGCCCTTAAGCTACTAGCAGAAAGTTATACTAGCAGAGATCAGGTGCATTTTGCATTGAGTTTATTCGTTTTTTATTTGATTGCTTAGATATCTCCTTGTAATGTCTCTGAGATAGTTTTAGCTCCTAGTTTTGAGATACGAGTGAATCACAGATTTACAGTTTGTTTGATTTGTTCAGTCTACTTAATGGTAAGAAAACAAGTAATTGATCTACATAAGTTACCTATATAATTCTATATGAAGTTATTTATTGTATTTGGCTTCTGAATTGAAAGATAGATCAATGGTTTCATTTTATTCTGTATGAACTTCTAACTAAAGACTGATTAACAGTTTGACATGTCAGATCATCATTCTTCTAAGGGATCCCAATAAGGAACCAAGCATAATAAAATCATGAAAACAAAGTCAGAGATTCAGTCTATCTGGTCCTATCTAGATAGTGGGAAAGCCTCAAATTTTTGGTAGTGAAGGATATTGGAAATTTCTCAAAACAAATAATCTCAAGCTTTGAGGTGATTTCTATTTTTTTTGGCTGGTTTTAAATAGATCATAGTTTTTGAAGGGGCAGGTAGATGTTTTTGTTGGTTTATTAGGACAATATCTATTGGTACAATTTTCTGAAAACAAAACTTGCTATATCTGGGGGAAAAGCTAATTTCATTACATTCCTGGTGTTAACCTTGAATAGGTTTGTATCATCCCCTTCCGTGGAGATGCTGCAGAAGTTCTCTTGCCTCCTTCCAGGTCAATAGCAATGGCTAGGAAACGACTTGAGAGACTGCCCTGTGGTGGAGGTTCTCCCTTAGCTCATGGTCTTACTACGGTATGAAAAATTTAAAAAGTTTTTTGGCCCAAAGGTAGTTATGCCGGGCCAAAATAATTGAGTTTAGCAGAATTTTGCATTAATTAAACCCTGTTGCTAAAATAATACAAAGTTAATTATTCTACAAATTGTGCTCTTAGTTTCTTTTGAAGGAACTGGTAGCTATGACTTTCTATTATTGCCACCCGTTTCTTTCTTTTTTCCATTGTTAATTTTCTCAATTTTTTCAAGTCTCGGTTCTCTGTTGAGTCTAAACAACAAAGAGGCATGAGTTTTACTTTCAATCTGCTTAGGCTGTCAGAGTTGGAATGAATGCAGAGAAAAGTGGTGATGTTGGGCGTATAATGATCGTTGCAATAACTGACGGTAGAGCCAATATATCACTGAAGCGGTCCACAGATCCTGAAGGTGCTTCTGCAGATGCTCCTAGACCCTCTACTCAAGATTTGAAGGTAAAATTCATGCTAACCAGAAGATAAAATGATCATATTGGTACAGTAATTGGTCATTTGAACATTTCCTACACAAATTTGTGGTTTTTTTTTTTTTTTTAGTTTTAGATTACTCGGGAGCAGAAATTGAAGGCACTGTTAAAATTACATAGAGAGCCTGTAGAACTTGCGATTCCTCCTTAAGTGAATGCATAACAGTTGCCCAAAAAAATTAAACGAAAAAAAAGAGAATTTTATCTTCATTAAAATGAAGGGAACGTACACATCCTTAAGTTGTTGCATATCTAATTATTTCATGCATCGAAAATTCCAACATATTTTGCAAACTAATTGAAGTCCTTTCCAGGATGAGATTCTTGAGGTTGCTGGTAAAATATACAAGTCAGGAATGTCTCTTCTTGTCATTGACACAGAAAATAAGTTTGTTTCAACAGGGTTTGCCAAAGAAATTGCTAGAGTTGCTCAAGGTTCGTCTCCCAAAACCCTTCAAATTTCAGTTATCTGGGAGAGAGATTTCTCATAGATAATCTGATTTTTTGTGTCCAGGAAAGTACTATTATTTGCCTAATGCATCAGATGCTGTTATCTCTGCTACAACGAAGGACGCCCTAACAGCTTTAAAGAGCTCTTAATTTTAGATATTCATCTATAACATTTGATAGAAATCAACTAACCACGACAATAATTTCTGCTTTCCTTTTTAACCATGTTTGTCGTTTTGATTATTGAACGTAATCTGTAACCAATTTTCCAAGTAATGATATCTTAAATTTCAAAAGCCCGTGAGATAGGCTTAGACTTCTCTCACACATGGTAGTTGTCCAAGCCCGCAGCAAACATCAGAGTTTTTGCTACGTTGCACATCATTGACCTAAGATGGGTGTGTGTAATAATTTTTTATACAATAACAATTAGATATATGATACATAATTTAAATTTGAATTTAAAATCGAATTAACTTTTTTTTTCTCTTTTCAAAATAATATTCTTTTCTTGAAAAATACGTTAATAAAATTGAACTTCTTATGACTTTACTCGAAAGATCTCCAATAATTATATATAGATCGTGTTGTTTAGCTGATTCAGTTATACATTTTGGACTAGAAATGTAAATTGGCCTATTAAGGTATCATCTGAGCATGGCAAAATACAATGAAGAAAATCTTAGCATTGACAAAGGAGCCTAGAGAAAAAGCTAGATGAAATTCTGTCATATGCAGACATGTTGAAGAAATTTTACAGTATATCCGCTCAAAATTCAAGGAACATAGAACTTCATGCCTTATAAAATTTCTCATTGTATCTTTATCAACTCTAAATCAGTGTTATATCACATTGGTTGCCGAATGCCGTCAGCTAAAGGACTGCATTCAATACAAACCCTTCTCTTTTGCAAGGAACGTCAAATTCCTACTTATCCTTTTCTTCCATTTTACCGTCCCACAGAGCCATAAGCAGCCACTATCAAACCAATGGTGTGCTCAAGAATTTCATTGAGCTGCAAGCACAGTGACTGAAACATCTTATCTGCTACTCGGTTTGGTAATTGTAGCCATTCTTGTCGGGCGAAAAGGGCTTTGTCATGGGATGGATTGCAGCAGCCTCCCAGGAGTGATATGGTCACGATTAAGTTTGCCAGAGCAAGCTTATGATTTTAGCTGCCAGAGATGATCAAGTTCCATATGTAGCCCAACCAGTAACCTTTCTAATATGCTGATCTTTGGATTTGAATACACGATTATTGGCTCAATTGAGAACTGCAAGCCATCCTGACGGGGACTATCTATTTCTTCATTTAGTATACAAACAAAGATAAATCTTCAATAGATAGAAATAAATGACAGAACAGTGAAAGGTTACATGGCCAAAACTTCTTGCCAACTTTCAGTACCAGAATAAACAATAGCTACTTGAATTCCCACAAATTGCTAGACGAAATAAATACACTTAGCATCCATGAAACTTCTACAGGTTAATACTCCACTTTCTGAAACTAACCATTTTTCAGAAACTCAAGGAAGAATAAGATGTGGGAAGCGTGACCCTTAACCTATGATCTACATTATTAAGGTCAACAAATCAACAATATGGGACTACTCCAACTGTCAGAGAAAGGGTCTTGAGAGTTCGACCCCCTTTTTAACTCGAATTGATTCTTCATCAGTATCCTGCACCAGCAAAGTACCATGAAATCACAAATTCCATCATATTATTCCTTTTTCTTCGCCCCCTTAGAATCTATCATCTGATGCAAGAAGACACAAGAGACTTCCAGCTAAAAGTTCTTCCATGCAGCAGTGACAGACTTTTCTTGCCAAAATCAAGAAAAAACTTCTTTAAAGTTCCCACCAGAGCACTTTCATACAACTAATCATTTTTTAACCATATGATCGGTTTCTTGGATATCTAATGCATTCTTGATGAAACATTAGAAGAACAAGCTTGTCAGGGACTGTAACAAAAAGACAGGCAGCAGATGCAGAATAAGTAAAAGAAAATGATAGTACTTCAAATGTGCAACCAAATATCCTCTTCTCAGTTTTCAAAATCCAGGTGGAGTCAGCTCTATCATTTGTCTGGTTTCCGTCCTCACTCTAGAAGGTACATAGCTGTTCAATGTCTTTTTATGCTGGAGCCTACACCAGGGAAATGACTCGGAAATCTGTGCATTACCTGCTAGGCCCAGATCTGCAAGTCAGTCCTCTTGGCCACTCACAGCCACAGTTTCTCACAGAATCCTGCTTCGATGTTGTAGGGCTCGTTTGAAATTGCTTCCCATTCCCAGAAGAGACTTTTTTATGCCAGAAACGAAAGTCATAAAGTGGAAAGAGACAACATAATGCATTTTGAATGTGCGAAATGAGAAACATAAGTTGTGTCTTGTAAGAAGCCAAAGCAGCAGGATCTATGGCAGTGATGACATTATTGGAAACCTACTTTACTTGGTTATGCAAATTGTAATTTTGCTAGGAACGCAACATCAAGTTTGAGATGAAAATTAACCAATTTAAAGCATCTGAAAACTCTTGCAGGCAGAATTCAAGAGTGAGTGGTTGCTCTCAAATCCTTCTGCAACTGATGAATCAGTAGAGAATAAGCATCTGCCATAAAAGTCATGCATCCAAGATTTCTACCACATATCTTGCTGAGAATGGTGAATATGCAAGTATGATTAGAATATTTTGCAATATTCAAGGCTCAATATTTTTCATCTTACACGTGTGTTGTATCGAAGGTGTAAAGATTCATTATATGCATGCCAGAAAATCATATAAACATGTTATACAGTTCCATGAGAAACAAGGCAGCAAAAACGATGGGGCTGCAACTGAGATCTCATTTTCCTGTGGCAGAGAAGAATAAAAACTGCTTAAGAAATAGAATTACGAACAGGAGGAGACAGTCATTACAGATCTAAAAGAATTAAGTTTGACGAAAGAAAAGCACTGTTTTCATGAGGCAATACTTTAAAATAATACAATTGCAGATTTGACTGAATTAAGACACTTAATAATCAAGCTACATCTGTGAGCTAAATTCAACATCTAGCAGCCAAGAACTTACACTGGTCCTGAATCAGGTGTCATCGCCCAACTTTCATAGAACTTTGATAAATTACTGAAACATGAAATTTTGCATTTTCCTTTCATGGGTTGGGGTAGTCTGGTCCATAATTGTGCACTGAGGGGGTCTGTAGCAGTGGTTGACAAGCTCTGCAATATCATATTAGACAACAATAGTAGTAATGCATCAGCATTAAAAGTAACTTTATCATTTGAAAAACAGAGCACAAAGTTTAGCCCAAAACTACCCATGGATCAGTATTCATGGCACAAAAAAAGCTTCAACAGTGGAATCCTGTAAAGTACTTGAACCAAGAAGGTTAAAGAGTACCATATTCAAATATTGCAATTGATAAGAAAAAAAATACACCTTGTAGGATTACACATTCTACCATAAAGCTGGATAAGAAATGATTAACACCAATTTATCCAATGCCATTCTAACATCTCCATGCATACTAGGCATCAAGCAGAAATTGCCCCCAGAATTTTCATAGATATCAATAGACAATATATGTTTAAGGCTAGCTCTACTCCAAGCCAGACACTGAAGCTGCACCTGGTCAGACACAGTTGCTTCAGTTTACTAGGACAATAGGTATAAATAAACAGCCAAAATTATACCTGGACCAAATGAGATAAAGCCGTTGGATCTACTTTGACAGAAAAAAGAAAAACAACAAAGAAACTTTGTTGCCAATCCAAAAGAAGAACAATATTGCGTGCTCAACAATAGCAGAGGATCAGCCATTTATAGAACAGAGATATTGTGTAGCATGCAGCATGGCTTCACAGTAAAGAATGGCAGTTTTGTGTAGATGTAGCTGTCAGCTTCACGATTAAGTAAAAATATGCAATGAAAAGGAGGAATCTTCAAATCAATTGCTTTTTGTTCTAAATTTGAGTCAATTATCTAAATTCAGCTAAACTCAATTAGATTGGTGAATTCTCAATGGCTTTCATCTCTATTGCTTTCAATAAAATCCTATGAATCAAGTATATACTACAACATCAATCTACTTTCTGTCTTCCCCAACTAATTGCGCCTGATGCAAAATTACATTGGGTGGTAGTCAATTGAGTCAAAAGCTTTATCTACCACTGCATGACAAAATGGCTGTTGATTTACTAAACCATTCTTCATATGGTTAGGCATCAAAGAAGTTAAATCCTTTTCCGAAACATCCTCACTTGACTTGCATGAGAGGGATTCTATTCCAACAGGGGTTGTTGATTCCCCATGAGGTTTCTCAAAAATGATTGCATCCTTCTGCCATGAATCATCTTCTTTTGATGCCATAGATTGATCAGGATGGCCACTATCTTCATTTGAAAACTCAGGAACTGCTGCTTTCTGTACTGAATTAGGAGATAACTGTCCATTTTCGGCATCTGACTTGAGCATCTGATTTGGACCAAAAGTGGTCCCCAAGGGTTGTTTCTCATCAAGATCACTGGCCAAAGACAATTTTTTTGATTCTTCATACAATTGAATGTTCTCTTCTAGAAATGCTTCACTTGAAGGACCATTAGTTTCTTTAGAAATGCTGTCTATCCCTTCATTATAGTCCAATCCAACCAATTTAGCCCCCTCAGTTTTTGTTGCACCCAAATGGGGGCAGCAAGGAGGGTTCCTTTTAAGGCAATTGTGACACTTAAATCCAATAAGTCTACCGACTTGTTCCATTTTAAGATCCAAAGCATCTCCATGAAACCAATCTGCAGCGTGTTTTAGACAGAAGCAGCAAAAGCATTATAAGAAATAGGTAGAAGCATAAAGGTTAAAAACAGGAAAAAAAATGTATGAAGTTCCTGAGAACCAAAACCTAATTTGTAATGGTGTTTAATATCTTGCATATTGCATGTACTAGAATGCTCAATTTACTAAATCGTAGTCTGATTGTACTATAAACTGCTCACTTTTTTATTCTCCATTCTTATATTGTAAAATGTTTCTATTGGCAATAAGATCTTAACCAGCAGAATTTTTCATTGACAGTGGAAGACAATAGTATGAGCTGACTAATCCTTCTCTAAGATAATGCTTTTAAAATCCATGATGGATTGCAGGACTAACTGATAACCAGATTGGAGAAACGTAGAAAACAGAAAACACACACACACACACATATAAGAACATGATGATCTATTTACCTCCACAAAGTTCACAAGCAATATAATTCAGCATAGGAGAAAATTCCTGCTCACAGCAAAGAATACATCTTGGCTTGTCAACCATGGCAGTTGAATCCCCAGAAAGGACAAGCAGGTTTTTACTCTTAAAAAGTAAGAACCTTTCATCATTTGGCTTTTTTGATAAATGCAGACCATTAAGCCAATAAATTGGATGACGTTGCATTCTCTTCTTCTGCCAAGTACTTTTCAATCGTTTCTTTGATGCACCTGTAGTTGCTTTGTTTTGCTTCCCCCTCTTGTGTGCTCTAATCTTCTTATTTTGCAGTGACACGCACTTAGCTTTTCTAGGAGAGCGTCGCAAAGGTATAACCACAGGGCCATTTTTGTTCTTTGCAATTTGTCTCAGCTGTTTGTCTTTGCCAGCATTTTTCCTAATCTTTGATTGCAATGGCATTAGCTGTTTTGATGCCTTCCTCCTCTTTTTCGTCTCTAGCCTTTCCTTCTTGGCATCATTTTTCACATTCTTTTGATCCTGGCATTTATGACAGGTGTATGTGCACTCAGCAGTAACGGCTCCAGCTGACTTCCTCACATGCCTTTTATGGAAGAAACCTGATATTATTACAAACAGAAAGCTCAATATGATTGAAAAAAGCACATGCAATACAGTATCTGCAGGTAAAGGCCCACACGCACACGCACACACACACACAAAAAAAAAAAGCCATGACACTACGAAGAGCTCAACCAGCACGACAAGCTATGGGAGGAAGAACAAACATTTATGAAAACTGGGGTTTCACAAACTTTGAATTGGATTGACAATAAATTATGCACTCCAGAAGAAAGTCATAAAAGAAATCACTTTTTAACAGAGAAAATCCAATATGAAGCAAGGAGAAGATTCAGCATTATTATCTCTTTTGGAGAAGGAAGAAATGATTGTTCACCATCTGCACATTTAAGTACAAAAGACTTCGTGAATGGACGAAGCTAATGGTGAGCAACATAATCCAGTGAAAGTAAAACAGTCAAGCAGCTAAAGTCCTATCTAACTTTAAGAAAAGCCAAATGACATTCATCAGAATTAAACTCTCAATCTATTCCAACAGGTAAGGAAAGTCCTTTTGTACTTGGAACATGGAAAAGATCAGGGGTGCTTCATTTATTTTGAAGTGTGTAATTAATTGGTTTACAAGTCCCACTCAATCACCTAATATCACAACAATCAGAACATAACTGCTGTTCACGGGGTTTAGTTGGCAAGGCAAAATAAGGAAGAGTGGAGTGTTAATGGAAGTAGTAGATCAAGAAAAAAAGCAAAAGTGCTTCTGATGTTTGTTTAGAGTTGGACAAATACCTATCTGATATCAAATGCATAAGATTCTGCTCAACGTCAAGACCAAATTTGGAAGACTAGTAAGAGGTCAAACCCATTGCATAATTTACAACCCAAAAGTAAGTCACTAACTTTAATTCCTAACTGTCACTATATCCAAAGATGCGTTCACAAATAGAAACAAAGATCTGAAGATGTGTTCGCACTGAAACAAAGCAGAATCACATGCAAAGACCAGCTTTTTACAGAAAATATCAATATGAACACAAGTTTCTATTTTCGATATATGGATACCTTCAATTTTAACAATCATTTTCAACAGAAACATGCATAGACAAAAGCATCAAATCTTAAGCCCAGAGTGGTTACCTTTGCAATACTGACAGCTCACAGCTTCCCTGCATCGATTAATACAATCTATGAGCCAGTAAATCAAGATATGAAGAATGCAGAATAACTTGAAAGGAAAAAATATAATATGAGAGACAAAAAAAATGTAACATGATTCTCTATGCTCCATATATATAGTTGGCACAGATCATACATCCAAGAAATCTCAAAAATGACTGCATAGATTCCTTCCAAAGCTAATTTAACAAGGTATGAACAACAACATAACATTTTGAAGAACCAAATTGAAGAAAACCAAAAACTCGTTATCTCAATGTACAACATGTGTAGATTGTCCAGCTTGAAGTATCAGCTATGCAAACCTAAGTAACGTTCTTTGCATACTATTTGGTCCCATGAAACAGCATAAAGTCTAACTTGAAGCATTTAGCCTTCTGATGATAGGGATCAAGTGGCTTAAAAAACCCTCAGAACGAATGTACCCCGTCAGGTAATAAACTCACTATTAAAATTTATAATTCCACAGAAAAAACAATTCAAAAAGTACCCTCATTTTGTCTAAAACCACTTATTAAACTGCTATTTTTCTAATTGAAAAACTTTGGTAATATCCTGCATAATATTTCTACTAGAACAACCTGTGGAAAATTTTGCATGACAGAATAAGAATAAATTTTCTTTCACCGGTAAAATGTGTAAGAATCAAACTCATCTCCATGGTCAACTACATCTGTATTAATGTTGATTTACACATATCAATGTAAAAGACCTATTTCACCATATCAAGTCATAAAATAAAGTGATAATGGAGCATACCCAGGATACTGCAACAAAATTTGTGCTTATCAAACTCTCCCCTCAAACACAAACCATTGACATCTTAGTTAAGGAGAGGGAGAGGGAAATAGTATACTTACTCAAGCCTCATGCTTCCCATGTTTAAACCCAACATTTAATAGTGGAAAATATTGCAAAGACCTACATTCTACACTATACATGCAAAGCACAAGAAGATACTAAAATACAAATTCAATACTAGATCATTTTCCATACGGGTACGGACAAACAAATCTTATTTGTCAGCATAATCTCAGACGCGTTTGCAAGATTTGACAAATGGACAAGAGAAAATTCGATAAAAGGGCAGGGGAAGATTTCAAATTTTATCACCGTATTAGATATTAAGCAGGCTTTTCGGCCTCTATATGAATTAGTGACATTCCACCACACTTCGTAATAAGTTTACCTAAAATTTGTAGTGTTTGGACCAACTTATTGTTGCATAACTGACACAAAAGAAAAAATAGCAGTTTTAAGCCTAAAACTGATAGGTTGGTTTTGCTTCAAATTCAATCCTCCACTGTGCACCTTAAGTTGAAGCAACAAGTCTGGACGTATGCTGTTCACAGTAATGTCCAAGTTTTTATGCTTGAAACATGTAAAAGTACTCAAAAATGCACAGAATGTCAAAATTATCAAATTTCTGCTTTTAAAAAAAATTATAACAATAATAAATGAAAATAAAAATCTCTAACAATACCTGATGAGCACATCTTTGTTACAATGCCCACAGTGATAGTTCTCAGATCTTTCTGCTTTTGAGAAAAGGTATGAAAAACCCTTTTTCTTGAAAGGGTGCTTCATTAATCTCCTGCGCACTTTAAGTTTCGCAGAAATCTTACTTGACCTGCGAGCTATTCTTTTTAGTTCAAAAGCTTTCAAGAGATGCAAGGGAAGATGAGATTCTTCCAACCAATACTTCTTCCTTTCGCTAGAGCTATCTTCAACCTTGGATCCATGTCTGACAACAATATCTGGAATAAACCTTCTTTTGCCAAAGTCAAGAAGATACTTGACAATTGTCCCTTCAGAGCACTTCCTCCGAACTATTACTTTTTTAAATGATCTGACCGGTTTTTTTGAATCCTTCTCCACCTTCAAGGAAAGGTTCGTATTTTCAATATCATCCCATTTAATGTTTGCATCCAGCTCCCTGACCTGGAAGCAAAAGATAAAAAGTTGAGGTCCGGTGATATTGTTCTACTATAGATATAGAACAGGAGACCATAAACAACTCTTATTTAGGACTTTTAAGGAAAAGCAGGCATTCAGAACATGACCTCAGCATTAAAAAAATAAATAAATATTGTATCAGGCAAGCTTGGAGAAGAGTTAATACGACATTCGGACATCAGATAAGTTTTAAGTAGAAAAGTAGATCCATTTGAACTGAGGACTATGGCGTGATCAAGAAAAGGCAAGACAGATTATATGATAGACCAAACATACTTGAAGAGCCAGCTGCTCCACACTTCTGCATGACTCGACAGCAGCTCGCCAGGCAACATTTTTGCTTCTCTTTGCAAATTCTGAGCCATCAGGATATAATATGCCAGGTATCTTCATACCTCCAGCTGCAAAAGTTCCAACTCAAAATGTCTTTACGATAATCAATTGAAAAGATAAAAAAGAAAATGTTCGTAAAAGAAGGACCATTTACCTTGTCGGGCAGCTTTGGAAGCCAATGAATGAGGTAAGACCTTCCAATTAAAAATCTGCCGGGAAAGCCTTCCACCTCTCCACCAAAGTAAACCCAGCCCACTTGCAGAACTGGAAGATGTGTTCGAGTCTGGATCTGGACACCTGGCTCTCTTCCTACCAATCCCATTTCTTGAAGACCCACGTGCAGAGCTCCTTATGACATGAACAGAAGAACCCACAGTAGCAGCAGAATCCACATGCTTTGTCCAATCTGCTGAAAGTGCTTGAGGATGCAAATTTGACTCTAACTGGCACCCCCAAAAAAAACTCTATTTAAGATATATAAATGCTTCATGCTTCAAACAACCAATAAGGTGTTCAGCCAAAGTATAAATGCTTAAATGCTTGAACCAAGCAAAGGATAATAAAAGGTAAGGAATGTAGAGAACTACATCGATTCAAAAGCAAGCACTTAAACACAATGCACTTACTAGCTGTTAAATCTAGCTTAAGCTTTTGCAGACATTCACATTAAATGGGCTTTCAGGTTTTGAGCAGTTCATAGTGCAGGGTTTTGCACGTGTTTAATTAGGTTGTTTACCTTTCAGTACGCTAAATTTTGAAGTCCAGGTTTTGCAAATGATAAAGTTTTTAATACTTGATGTTGTTCAAAATTTTCAAAGATGAACAATAGCCATAATTCAATCCTTCACTTCTACAAAATATTTTCTCATGCAACTGAAAGAAAGTTCTACGCAAATTGTTTTTCCATATGGTAATTGATTAAAAGGTACAACATGAGTTACGAGGAGTCAAACTCTGAGTAATATTTATGAGCTGAGAAAAAAATTAATTGCATGAGAGACATTTTGACAGGCAATATTATACACAATGCCCACACCCCACAAACTACCATACATCAATACTTGTTTCCTGCCAAACTCGCTTTTAATTCAAATACCATAAGTATGCACACAGAATATTACTATAATAGGCATATTTCAACAAGTACTATTGCACTAAAAGACGAGAAAATCGCTAGCATTTCAGATCAAAATGAGCATTTGGCGTGGAAGACATGTCATGTACGTTAATCAAAGCAATGGATACATAAAATCCTGTAAAACAAGTTACATAATCAACAGAGCTTCAGCAGGGATGGCAGAAAAACAGATAAAGTTACTAAAAAATGTGAAAACTATTTGACTCAAAAATTGTAAGTTATTAGAGAAGTAGAATAACAAGTCAAACATTCAGAATTTTTTGCTGGGTAGAAATTACTAAATTTATTACCTTGAGCAGCATACTTTTTACCGCAGCAATGCCAGTTACTCTGGCTGCACTCTTACGCCAAAAATTTGAGTAATGTGAATTCAACCAAGGACCTAAAAGAAGTCCTTGTAGACGATCTTCAGTGCATAGTAGATAGCACAAAACATCTACTAGATGACTTCTCTTGTTTTTTCTTGAACGAATACCCAACATGTCACTTGTATATTTTTCCAGAGCAGGACTATTACAGTACATGGAAACCAAGCACTCCCTTTCATCTTCCGGTACCCTGCAAGAGAAGCACCAGCCACAACTTTCTTTCCTGGTGTCAGCATTCATATTCGGAACATTTGGCCAACAGAACTCCATAAACTTATCAGATATGGCTAACATCTGTTCCGATATTATCTCATCTACTGATTTTAGAGCAGCTTCAGAGTTCTTATCTGATGATTTTCTTGTCAAAACTTCTGCTACTGATGATGCTGTTCGAGCAAAACAATAGTAGTTTGTATAACTAATCCCGCAATTTCCTTGGGACAGAATTCTGGGTTTTGTTGCAGATGCTAGACAGTTATGCTTTGCAGAATCAGTGACTTTTTCCTCCAAAGATGTAGTTATGAGAGAACTGTCTCTTACAACCTTTCCTGGAGTCTCAGATTTAGAACGTCTACTCCGCAAATTCATACCAGCTCTTTCAAAGTTACGAGTAGCAGTTACAGCTTCGAAGACCTCAGCTGATCCTTCAGAACTTAAAATTTGATTTTCCATATTTACTGCATGGTCAACTATGTCAGATTTCACAGTGACCAACCCTGAAACCTCTCCAATATTAACAGAAACAAAAGATTTGTCTTCAGCTCTTCCTTTATTGAGGATAGCATCTTTTAAATGAGTTTCTGAATGTGTTGACAGCTGAGTAAAAGTAGCAGGAATAGGTCTTTCCTGGCCTACAGCCACAAATATCTGAGATCCCATTTCTTCTTTTGCTCCATCAACCTCAGAAGGCAAATCCCACTGCTTAAGAATTGCATTTATTATTGCACAATAGACAATTTGTGATGACTTCATTGCTTCAATAATGACAGGCAAATCATTTCTGGAGTAGTACTTAAATGATGTTTCACTGTGACAATTCTCCAACCTGAAGTAAAAGCAGCACAGTAAAATATTGGTTAAAAACATTTCATATTTCCGGAAATGGCAGAAATCAAAACAAAAACAAAACATTGACATCAGCAGATTTAAGAGAGATCCAAACATGGGAACATGATACAATTGCCAAAAAAAAGATTCAAAAATGTAAGTGGCCAATGTTGAACAGTTTCAGAAGCTGACTCAGAGTAGTGCTACTGCCTGTGACTATTGTTCTACACTATCCTCCTGAAGAAACAATGCAGAAATAGCTTTTTTAACAACCTCAGAATATGCTATAACTAAGGGACTATACGTGAACCTGTCCGATTCTAGAAAAATTAATCACCAAGGTTTCCAACAATCAGGTCAATTAACTCCAGGAAAATGCATGACATCTTTTAGCTTCCAAAAAAAAAAAGTTCAAATATCCCAAAATGAAGAAAAAGCGGAAAATAATTAGAAGGCATATGAAAGGATGATCTGCATAAAAGTTTCCCAAGAAAACAGAAGTGTTGTATTGAAGAGAAGATCATTGAACGATGGGTAATGTTTCTCCTCAACCAAAAAAGACGAACTATTGGGATCTCAAGAAATATGAAGCAGCAATATGAGATAAGTATGACCATGCCAGACACGACTAGTAAGGCTAATACAGCTCATCAATCTCAAAGTAATCTGTTTCCAACAATACATAAAATGTTAATGAATATTTTAACCTAATTAATTGACATTTATCATCTTTTATTCTTCAAAGTGGAAACTCCAATAAACAGGAAGATCATAGCTCACATAGCCATATAGCAAGGTAACAATCACGAGGAAAACCCCAGACATGATATTTTCCATTTTCAACCAAAATCAAGTAGACTTTGTTAGGACCAGTGATGTAAGATCAGATCACAAAGATGCGAAGTCACTTCTTAGGAGGAAAGTCTATAATAGTACCTTTACTGGAAAATTGTACTTAAACAGAAAAAAAAAAAATCTACATACTATTTCATGAGTCAGCTTTTAAAACTGCAAAACATCACCTACAGCATATGCACACATTACGTCCCCCCACCCCAAAAAAGATCTGTAGATTTAATATCATAGATTTTTGTGTCCAATTCAACACACCAGCCAAGTCAAACTGGGACATGAAGTTTGAGACAAGAATAAACTGTTGGCTAATATACTACTCAAACGGGGACAAAATTGCTGAATGCTACAATAAGTACAAACAAAAGTAAACGTGAGTACATTGGAGCCAAAAATTTAGGGCAATAACAATATTCAAAACAAGTTTCCCAAATGAAAGAAACGCCATGATTGATCATCATTCACAGGTTTCCCCAGAATCGTTTACATTAACGAGTCAATACAAGATGGATTAATAATGGAGTGAGTTTCCATATCTATTCATTCCAAGTATGAGATTAAATGAAAACTGTTCGGCTAAATCAATATCTCAATACATGGAAGTGATTTATTATCCATTCCTGTGTAACTAACCATATTGTTGACCATATCAGTGAGCCAAAAGCATCACAACCAGCTTAAATTAATTGGCAGATTAAGACTATTAAGATCCCATAATCAGGGTAGCATTGGACAAAACCTATTCTGCAACGCCAATAATCTACTGACAATATCTACTGTATAATTGAAAACTTAACAATTCTAAACATGGAAACTAAAATGCAACTTTATATCATCATATAATAACTGCAAATATAAGGGACAATATTGTTCAAATTCTTATTGAGCCAGTTACTCATTTCTTCCAAGAACACATAGAAGGAAATATCTCTTCAGTTTTGTCAACTAATTGCATATCCCTCAACACTGGACATTGCCCCAAAATAGATTAAGCTCGCAAGTTTTTGTACAGTTTCCTCAATAATACAAAAAAATTGCATATTAACTTGAATTCCAAATTACATAGTGAGATTTTATAAATGTCACATCTCAACTCAGATTACAGAGATGTATAAAGGATTCTTGCACATTCAAAAGTCTAGAGGGGTGTCTCTGAACCCGGTGGATATCAGATACGATGAAAACTTTTTGTGCCCTTTTACCATATGCCTGCTCTCTCAATTCAACACGCTACTATGAGATGTAAAGTGATGTTAACCATCCAAATCATTCAGCACAAGGTGGTCAACATGTACAAACTGTTCACTAGATCACATTAGCATTCCAGAATAATTATTCACACTGAGCTGAGCACGTATTTGACAAATTGCAAAAACAAAGTCATGAGGGAACCAGAGGAACATGTGGTTTGCAAATTAAATCATGTCAATCTGCCAACAATGCAGAAGTTGAGAATGGCCAAGATTCATCCAAAAGTATATGAAACTCGTTTTCAAATGCTTCTGATTCTTTTCAGCAGAATCAAAGCCCTAAAGAACCAACTTTGCTGCTTCTGATTTTCAGCTCCAAAAATGCTATCAGCAAGTTATGATGGTCGATTAAAAAAACTTTTAAAATCATAAAATCAAAAGCTAAATGCCCAAAGCCCAAAGCTAGTTGCTCACAATTAATTGAAAAAATGCCCAAAGCCAAAACTCAAATGCTTATTTTTGTGCTTCTATGTGTCTGTGTGTGAGTCTGAATTGTACGAGTATGGAGTAAAGTAGTCGAACAGCCAACTAGATTTTAGTTCCAAGCAGTCCGTGCCAATGTAGGCTGCTCAGGTTGAAATCTAGCATAGACATGGAAACTCCCATGAACAATCTATTTTACTCGCTTCAACCATCAGTTGAAAAATACTAAAGAGGTAGAATTAATAGATCGTTAATTCCCAGTTAAAATTTCTGCAAACAGTGAACTTTTATGATTTGATATCTAGCACAAAGCAGGCCAAAAAAATTTCCCAAAAACAACTGATGATCTTAAAAAACTACAAAGGAATAAAGACTAGCAACGTGACCAGGCAGTTAGTTTCCATCTGCCTCCATATCCACAATTTTACACACACGTCTCTCCGTTCCCGTAACATTTGCCAACTAATAAAAGGCTTCGACTTGAATGCATGCTTAGTTTGCGAATTCCATGCCGAATCGTCAACATAAAAAAGACATTTTTGTTTTTTCCCTATTAGTATCAAGATGCCATATCTCAGCAGTTAGCGATTCTCCAATAATGGTGCAATAAACAAACCTCTGATTCAGTTTAAAAAAAATAGTAAAAGAAAAACTTCTCTGTGTTGGCATTACGAAGATGGAACTTACACCAACATATATCCACAGCAGCTATAAAACAGCTGACCATAAGGATCAATTCCCAACAAGTCTGCTCCTCTGATTGACTTGCCAACTTTCGTCCAGGGTCTATCCTTTCCAATCACACACTCAGGACAATACCAATCACCTTCTGGCAAATCATTACTCACAACCCCCACGCATCTCGAATGGAAAGCTGCAGGACAACCATCACAGCATATTAAGGTTCCATCCATCTTACATAGGCAGCATTCATCACTATTCCAGTCTAGAATATCATTATCTTCCTGGGTGACACAGGAACTGCCTGTCACATCCACCACAGCCTTCCTTTTCTTCGTAGTCTCAGGCTTAATAATCCGATCAAAATCAATACTAGGCTCGGTTGCCAGACTTCTTTTATTCAGCTCCGATTTTATGGATTCAACCTCAATCACATCATCACAAAGACAGCGAAGTATCTCAATCTTTACAGATGGAGATTGATTGTAGTAGTCACTCTCAAATAGCTTCAAGTGACCAATATCAAACCCAGGTTTCAGTCCAGAACAATGCATTAGCAGATACTCAGCCACAAAGACGGGCCATGTGATAATATCCAGCAAATCCCAATTAAGGGACCTGGATTCAGATTTAAACAGAACCCAATAAGTACAAGTGGGATAAAAAAGGACATCAAAAGAATCATACTGCCATAAGATCAACTTAAGGAATAAAGACAGTACCTGAGACAGTTAGATGCAGATTGGGAGCTCTCCTCAGAAAGGGACTCCAAATGCTTCCTCAAGGTATGTAAAAGAGAAACATGAATTGACTCAAATAATACACTTGGAGAATTGCAACTAAGGCATGCTAAAAAATCCTCCAACTCAAAGGGGCTCAAAAATAACAAAGTACTGAATGACCTCAAAAATGAATATACAAAAAATATATCAAGTACAGGCATGCCTTCAAGATTCAAACTCCCTGAAGAAGGAGGCAACTCCAACTTTGGTGGAAGCACAATCCGCTCCTCTGAAACTTCCCGACCTACAACTTCTGCAACTTTCTCCTCCGTGACGGCACTAACTGCTGGAGACGAAGATAGATCGTTGACAGCGTCCGGGACCCCTACAGTACTAGAAATGTTATCATGATCCAAAAGAGCAGCTTTTCTTACTCTACGAGTGCTTCTCCTCAAGACAGTTTCAGTTGGAGAGTTGGTATCCATATCTGGAACAACTTTCCTCTTCCTACCACGTCTCTTTTTAGGAGTGCCAACTGGAACAACATCAATATTTGACTCAATCATATTAGAACCTCCGTCATTAATATCCAAAGGCCCCTTCAACTCAACTTCTACAAGATTACTTTCAGTCAACTCATTTTCCAGAACCCCAATACAACCATTATTTTCTACATTCTCATATTGAGCCCCCTCGAGGACTTCATTTCCACAGTTTCCCTCCTCTTCCTTTGGCGCATTAATTTGAGCTCCTTCACAGCTACATTCCTTAATCTGCACCTCACGGTCCCCACCTAAAAACCCCTTAACCTCTTCCTCTAAACCCTTACCTTCTTCCTCAAATCCCAAATTAAGGTCAAAGCAATGCCCTTTTCTCTCACTTAAACAACCATCCTCTTTTGAATTACCATTCAAATTCTCACTCTCATTCTCATTTTCAGTCGCATCCAAATTCAAATCAATAATTTCACCTCTACTTTTTTCGACTTTAACCTCAACACTAGAATTAGCATTAGCACCAACACCACAACCACCACCACCATCATCATCAACATTAACCCCTTTATTCAAATCCAACCCTTCATTTACCCCACAATTCAAATCCAACCCCTCATTCAAATTAAAATTCACATTCAAATCCAACCCCCCACACCCAACAGCAGCATTCAAATCGAACTCATTCTTATTACTACCACTACCACTACTACTACAACAATTACCTGACTCAGCCGAATCCCCCAATCGCCGCCGCTTGTTACCCTGCCCCTCCACAGCCTCATCACCATCAACTTCATCACGGACAAGCAGTGAAGCCATATCGGACATTTCCAACTCCTCGGAATCCCCGTCCTCGTACTCGATCCTGTAATAGCCTCTACTTGAATCAAACGATCTCACCGTTCCACCAAAAATCCCGTACCCTTGGAACTCTTTCTTCACTCTCCTCCCCACATAATCCATTCCTAGGGTTTTCAATCCAAATTCTACACCAATCCTCAAAAATTCCACTTCTCCTCCATGGCAACCGAATTGAAAGTCCAATTTCAATAAATTCCTACTGTTCAGTTCCAGAGAAAAGGAATCAATTTGAGAATTTCGGCTGATGTTCAATCAATTTGAATATTTAATTATTTAAATAATATTAAAAAAACACACAGTGGAGGTGTGGGTGTTTGTTTTGGGGTTTGGTGTTTTGAGAGAGAGAGAAGAGAGAGAGAGGCGTTGGGGGTTAAGAGCAAAGAGAGAATTTGGTGACTTTCTCTCTCTTCAACGCGAAATATAGTGAGAGAAAGTAACAGTGGAGTGACTTTAATCGTGGGAAGAGAGAGAGGAGAGTGAGAAAAGGATGGTACAACTGGCGATGCAGGAGGTATAAGTAAATCGGCAGTTAATGCATTGCTTGGGAGATGTGATGGTACAAATCACTCTGCAAGGAGTACAATATTAGTAGCAAAGGAGAGGGATTGTGTCGCCAGGAAGTACAATTAGTAATGCAGAATGTACAATACACTGCGTGCAAAACGACGTTGAGGGGAAAGGGAGTAGATTTTTATCAATATTTAAGTCGGGGATGGTTAAGAGAGAAAGTGTAAAAAAGGGACATGGTTTCAAGCCTCTCACTTATACTATTAAAAAATTTATTAAAAATTTTAAAAAATATTAATGCACAATTTGAATTTTGTGTAATTTAGATTACATATAGGCATTGTTTGGATTGCAAGTATTTGGAGATTTTTTTGGTATAAAAATATAATATATAGATATAATATATGTGAAATAAAAATCTGATTCAGAAATGCGTCAAAATAAATTTATGTGAAAATTTGCATTTGAAACAAGGCCTTAAATTCTAGACAACCATTTTGTTTGCCACATATACTTTGAAAATGGTAAGGCTTCAAAAACTCATAGGATTTAAGTAAATAATTAATGAAAATGTGTGGACAAAATCAAGAAGTATACCCCCTGTAAATATGGCAAAAGTATAAATAAACTACTGGAAATTTGATCAAAACTTTGTTCCTTTTCTCAAGGCTTTTATTAATATATTACCTGTAAATACATGTGAACAACTAAATTTTGGATTCATAACAATTCTTACTATAAAATATGTGTGATAATCGTGTTCATACTTGATCATGGAATCTAGCCAATGTTAGTTAAGCCATTAGATCTGAAATAAATGTAGACTTACTTTTGTAATGTGAATAGAAAGACAGAGAGAGAGAGAGAGAGAGGATTTTCCCTTTTTTTTTGACCTTCTAAATTTTGTAGGTGGGATTGGCTTCGTGTAGACTAACTTTTGCACTTTGTAATGTGAATAGAGAGACAGGGGAGAGAGAAATTTTTTTCTTTTCTCTTTTTTTTTCTAAATTTCCAAATTTTGTAGGTGGGAAAGGTTTTGTGTGAGTGAATGGTTAATTTATGTGGTAAAACAAATGACAATATGTTTTTTTTATTTTATTTTATATGAATTCAGGATTTTAAATTCAAAATTTTTTATTTATATTATTTTAATCCGTAACTTCCAATCTATCCCTTTGCTATGAATGATAACGTGTGACTGACAAATGGAATTAGTGGAATTGGTCGTACGACTTAAACAACGGGAAGTACAATTGATTGTTGAAAGTATAAAGTAGTGAATTAGGCTAACAATTGGCCCTTGTCGGGGGTTTCAATCCCACATCGATCTTGGGGGCAAGGGTTTGGGTAGATAAGTCTCCTGAGCGTCTTCAAAAATTACCGGCTTTTGAAGATTGCTCAAGCATCTAGGTTTATTTGCCGAATTTCTTATTTTCTTAAGAAAATGTCAAGAAGAAACATACCACTGGGGTCGTCTAGCTCGAGTTTGTGGGGGGTAGTTACTTCTTAGCAGCAACAGCCCGTGGAGGCTTGACCCTTGTCGGGGTTTCAATTCCACATCGATCTTGGGGGGAAAGGGTTTGGACAGATAAGTCCCCTGAGCGTCTTCAAAAGTTACCGACTTTTAAAGATTGTTCGGAGATCTAGATTTATTTGCCGAATTTCTTACTTTCGTAAGAAAATGTCAGGGAGGAATTAGGCTAACAATTGGAGTGGATGCCGTGGCAGTACAACTAATGAAACACGACAAGTCAAGTTGGACTGCTGAGTTGGCAAAACGGCTTGAGTCAGAGCAGAAGGGTCAACGTTGGTGGACGGCTAAACCAACGTACAATGGGATTGGCATAAGGTACAACAGGAAAAGCTTGTTGACCATGACGTAAGCGGTAGGCAAGAGTTGGAAATATCTTCGGTAAGGGACGAATCCTTTTGTTCTTTTATAGGATTGTAACGGATGGATTTGTTTGCAAAGTCAACATTGGGAACTACAAACTCACGAAAGAAGGAAAACAATTGCAAACGTTTCTTTTCTTTGTCTCCGAAAGAGGTAAAATTGCTGATTTGGCAACGAAAAATAAAACTAATTCAATTTGCACCATCGAAATACTAGTTTTCTCACTTGAACCCCAAACTTTTACTTTGGAAGATGCGAATGGCATTCCTTTATTTGTTAATGGTACTTGTTCTATTCTCTCTTTGTTTATTTGTTTTTTCATCACTTGTTTTTAACTTGCGATTGAATAGTAATTATAAGCATAGACAGCTGCCTTGAGCAGCCAATTAATTTTTACCAAATATAGTATTCTTTTTACCATGATACTTTCTTCTTTAATTTTAGAAAAAAATGCAGTTTTAATACCCAAACTTTAATACACGAGCTATTTTAGTCTCCCAACTTTGAACGAAAATAAATCTGTATCTAATCTTACAACTTTTGAGCACATTTAGTCCCTTTGACGGATTTTTTTCCAAATTGCTACTGCAAAGAATCACGTGACAATCACATGTCTGGCAAGTATTTTGTAAAAATGTCAAAAAAAATCTAAAATATCCTTCTGATACTAAATTCCAAGTTTAGCACGTGATTCAATCCTTTAAAAACAAAACAAATTTAACGCAAGAAAAAAACTCTTATAGGCAAATCACAGACTGAAAAGGCAAATTTGCTAGGCTAAATTTCACCAATTTTCTTTTGATTTCACGGCTGAATTCATAAAGCGTCAATTGAAATATGGGTGTAAAGGTTTTTTTTCATCTGAGGATATGTGAAAAAGAAGAGGAGAGGAAAGAAGATGGGGAGTTTTCAATCTGTGATTTGCTTGTAAGAGTTGTTTTCTTATATTAAATTTATTTTATTTTTAAACAACAATCATTTGCTATTATTAGTCTTTAAACTTGGGACTTAGTTTGAGAAGAATATTTTATGTTTTTTCACATTTTTATAAAATAGTTGCAAGACATGTAACTATCACATGACTTTTTCTGGTAATAATTTGAAAAAATCCGTCAAATGCACTAAATGTGCTCAAAAGTTGTAAGACTAGGTATTAGATTTGTTTTCGTTCAAAGTTTAGAAACTAAAACTACTCATGTATCAAAGTTTGGGTATTAAAACTGCATTTTCTCTTAATTTTAAATTTCTATCTAATGTGATTTTCAAAAGTGAGCTTCAAAATCCCAAAATTTTTTTTTATTGGCAAAATCCTAAAAGTTGGAATCTTTTACTATGGCATTCTCCATTACCATCAAGTAGTGTAATTAATTTTTTGTGAATAATTGTTTCTGGGGCAAAAAATGTATAACCCATTGAGGTTTCTCATTAAAATTAGACAATAGACAGAGAAACACTTGGAGTAAGAAAAACATGGAGTGTGTTTGGAAAAGAAATTATTTAAAATATTATTTAGAATAATTATTGTAGCACTTTTTATAATGTGATGTAAGGGGGATAAAAAGGGGGTTGAAAAGATAAAAAAGCTAATTGAAAAATGTACTTATGATGCAAGTAAATAATATTTTGCAAATAAGGCTCAATCCAAACAAAATTAATTTTCTTATTGATGTACTACAGTGTTACATACATAATTGTTCACATTTAGACAATTTTATAAATAAACGGCTTTTGTGCATTTTCAAGGCAACTAGGTCAAATGAATATCGACAGCTAAAATTATTAATGCTACCAATTTATCTTCATTATGAGAGAGATAGCTGATCCAGATTGTTGAAGTACAAGACAATATGAATGTAGTTTGATTAAAGTAAACATCTTTCCCATACTTTAGTTGTCAAATTGGCGATTTTGGTTGGTTAATTAGATAATCATGTAAAATTCTTTTGTGCTCCTCTATAAACCAAATAGTCAAATACAATTGAAAATTCTAGAGATATGAATAAGTTCCAAAACAAATATCATAAATTCTTTGTAATAAAAATTCAACCTAGAAGGCTTTTAGTTGTATTAAAATTAAAATGATAGAAGACCGTAATTACAAAACTACAAAGTTAGAAAAGTACGGTGCTAGGATTGGTAATACTTCATTTATTATCAATGACACTCCATTTCCTTTATATCTTTTTAACAAAAACAGATGAAGAAATTGGAGAGCCATTAATAAAAAGTAGAGTGCTAATAACACTAGCTTATTACTAAAGTTATTGTTACACTCTATCTCCTTCGTATTTTTTTTACAAAAACACATGAAGGAAAGTGAAGTGCACTAATTGTCAACAAGTAAAGTGCCAATAATCAAGAGAGGGGATGAATGATGGGTTGGGTGGTTTAAGGGGAGGAGTGTAAGTGAAAGGTCTTGGGTTTGAATCCTTCTACTTACACTATACAAAAAAAAAATGCCAATAACATTAGCTACTCTAATGCCTTTGTATTTTTCTACAAAAGCACATGAAGAAAGTGGAGTGCCATTAGCAAAAAGTACAGTTACAACGATGTTAGCTAATTAACTAAACTTATTGTTAATGACATTGCATCTCCTTTATAGTTTTATAAAAGTATATGAAAAAATGGAGTGCTGTTAAAAAAAAGTGGATGTGGATATCATTAGTTAATCAACATAAGCTATTGTATATGACACTTAATCTCTTTTGTAATTTTTTTTTTACAAGAACACATGAAGAAATGGAGAACTATGAATAAAAGGTAGAGTGCCAATAACAAGATTACTAAAAGCATATTTACGGTTTTTTGTTTACAAACATGGTGACATAAATTCTCATTATTCAAAATCTATAATTATGCTCTTATGGAAGATAATTATGGAATTGATAATAAAGGTATTTGATATTTAAGCAATGTATTGTCACTTAAGTAGATAATGAGGTTTACAAGATACATATTAAATTTCTAAAAATGGCAGTCATTTACTAATTAAATATTCATTCAATTAAGGCGAATCTTCTTTTGTAGCTGAAAACCAGTCAAAAAAATACAATAAAATGTATGCAGTCAAATAATGTGTTCATTAAAATTTTAAAATGTGAGACCCCGAAATTTTACTTGTCTTTATAACCCTTATGTAAACTCACTTACCTTAGATTCTTGGTTGTTTTAATGGTTGACTTTGAGCCAAGGGAGTGAATTTTGTAAAGAAAAGTTTCATAATCTCAAGTTGTTAGAAAATCTAGAAATTTTCGCAAGAGGCTCTGCGCAACTTTGGAAAATTGGCGATAACTTCGTATAGGAAAGTCGGAATTGAGTTCCGTTTGTTGCATTTGAAACTAGACTCATAGGGCTTCCTACGGTGTAAAATGCAGAATTTGATTCAATGTCTATAAATTCTAGAAAATTGGCAAAGTTGACTAAAAATTCTGCCCTGCACAAGTAAACATAGGAATGTTGTAGTAGCTTATGGCTTAATTTGGACCAACTTATGGACTAAATCTCTTTGAGGTGTCTTCTAAAGATTCTTAGTATTTGAAATCTAGTTTTTAACAAGCTAAATTATATAAATTTTTGATATTTATAACTCAAGTTATAATTTTTCTAAAGGAAGGGCATAAATTAGGGTTTTTGTGCATACTAGGGTTTTGGTGTGTGTTTTTGTATGCATTTTGGCAGTGTGATTGTGAGGACTTGTAAAATCCCTCATATTTTCTTAAAAATTCCCTTTTATTTGGAATCTATTATTTTACAATAGCTTTACTACTCATTAACTTCCTCAATAGTTATAATAATCATAGAACCAAGGGTTTTCCCTTTACTTTCATCGTTAAAATAAACTAGGGTTTTTACGTCTTTTGGTAGTGTGATTAATCGGTGTGGAGTGTGTACTCAATTTGGTGATTAAGAGTGAGTTTTAGATAAGAAAAAGTGTGTGACTAGAAGTGATAATAATAAGTTAGTGAATCATAAGTTAAAACCCTAGTACGTGCGAAATAAGGAAAATCGGGTTGAACCGATGTGTACCGTTCGTTACCGATTGAGTGCACCACTTGACCACTACTTTATTATCTTAATCTCCTTATTATTAATTGAACAAAATCAGCTCTAAATATCTTCTCAATACAGCCGAAATTGTGGACAAAAAAACAAGCAAGAAAAGAAAATTTTGACTTCCAATCAAAGTATGACACTTGTCCAACTTTGACCCAAATCAATTCCTACCTTCTTATCTTTCTTGGAGCTCATTTCAGCCTTCATTTCAGCACCTTTCAGCCGTGAGTTGAGGAGAGAAAAGAGAGGAATGCAAGCTAGCAACTTCACCTTGAATCCATCTTAGTTTGAGTAAAAATCCAAAATCCAAACCGATTAAACTTTCATTTTAGTGCTTAGATAGTTGTGTGTGGTAAAAGTTTGGGAAGAAAGTGTTTGGTTTCACACCTACAAGGAGTTTCTAGAAAGTACCATGACTGTCTTTCTTATTTCTCTTCCTTGATCATGTTTAAGTTTGGATAGAAACTCCTATTCTTGGCTAATGATGGTTATTTAAGTAGTTTTGATTGATATGGTGGATGTTTAGCTACGGTTTACATTTTTAGCCTTGATTATGGTTATTTATCTAGTAATGGATGTTACAGAGTTATTAATTGTTGGTTTTGATGATTGAATGCTTATTAGATATGAAATTCTAGAAGAAAAGTTCAAATTCCAGAAATTGAAACTAACATGTTTAGCTTCTGACCTGTTTAATTTTTTCATGTTAGAGGCCTAATTAGGCTTAGGTCAAAACATAAAAGTTGTAGAAAATGATGTTATATAGATGTTTACAAAATTTTAGCTCAATCAGAGCACTGTATAATGTGAAATGAAAAAAATACCCTTGACTGCCAAATGTACAGTTTTGCGGACAGTTTCTGTTTTCCTCTGAAATGTCACATTTTGACCTTGAAAATGGACGAATTGGCTGTTGATGTCTTCATATGATTTGTCGTTCTCTGTCTTACCTTCGAAACAATATAAAGTGTACACCAATCCGATAAACATAGTTTCCATTGTGACTGAAACACCAAGAGACGTCAAATCTTCCATTTAGCTATTTGCCTTTAAACTTGATTTCCGATTGCCTTGTTAAGATTTGTGTTGTAATTGGATTATTTTGAAGTCTAATTGAAGGGCTATGGTGGTAAAATTACTTGTGTGTGACTTTGGGACTGATTTGAAGAAAATAATAAAGTCATAAATGGCTGGAAAATAGCTAAATACAAGGGGCATGCCGCCCAAATTTTCACTCGAAAGTTAGACGGATGTACTTGCGACTCGAGCAAAGAATTGAGGTCGAATTGTACTTTAATTGTCTAGGGTATTCGAGTTTTCTTTCGTAGAGATATATAAGCTGGAATTTGTCCGAAAATCATACCCTTGGAAAAATCGAAATACATTTTCCTCGTCTTTTCGACTCAAATGGGGATTCTAAAGTTTTAATCGCTTCCTTACCGAAACTAAAAGAGCGAGCATGAATTTTCGAGAGTTTAAGAAGTCATATGACTACTATTTAAACAAGCTTCATTTACTTGATCTTGTTGAAGTGAAACTCCTATGTTTCGAATTCTAGTGGATTTTAAACTCTTAAATGATATTTTATCACATATTTGGACTCCAACTAAGGAGTTGGACCTGAACGTGATTTTGAAAAGCACTAGACCTTTAGTGAGTGCTTCCAAATACCTGATTGAACTTGACACTTGTTTTCAATACTTGACCAATGTGATCGAATGATATTTGATTGGTATGATCGGGCAAGGGTGTGCTTTATCGCACTTGCCCTAATGAGATATGTATTTGTTTATTGTTGCAATTGACTTGATATACTTGTGCTTGATTTGTAAGTGTTGAGCGGCAGCATGTACCACACTCAATCCGAGTGGGAAGTGTCTCTCATTCCAGTCTCCGTACTTTTATCTTGATTTCGTCGATTGGAGATGTTATCTCATCGATTTCTTAGGGACCCAAACCCTACTGGCTAGTTAATCGAGTCGATCCGGCAAAGACTTGGTCGATTAGATAATGAACCATGGGTATCTAGTGTTGTCGAGTGGAGTGTTATCTCCTCGACTAATCGGTATGTTCGAGTATTACCACCAGTGTTTATTGAGGATTTTGGGCCCCGTAGAGGGTTTAGATGGTGGACAGAGATTGTAGCTAAGTGGTGCTCTACTGGACTGGTTACTTTACTTGAAAGTTGACGGAATGTCAACTACTACTTGATCAATCTCTGGTGAAGCAAAGGGGAACTTGACTCTTGAGAGCCATCCGTATCCTTATATTTTGACATGATTGTTACTTATCGGGTTATTGTTTCTTTTGAAAAACTTTATACTCGCTCATTTTGAGATTTACTACTTGAACTGTTATTGTTCACTTTTATGAACTTGTTATGCTTGCTATTTTGCTACGTTGATCCTTGTACTTTTGAATAATGGTCAACTTGCTATTTGGAACCTCACTGGGCTTTTAGCTCATTTCACACCATTTGTTTTCCTTACAGGGGGTGCGAACGAGGGCGTGAGACTGGTACAAGTTAGCATAGTCTAGTTTTAAAATTTTGCGATTGTATTCGCGTTAGTGCTCGACTAGGACTGAATGTATCTGGAATTCATATTTTTTGATATATTTGGGATTGTATGGATGATTGAAATAGAAATGAATGTACATGTATGTTCCAAGTTGGGAATTGTTATTTCTTTTACTCTCGAGGTTGCACCTATTTACCTGATTTGAGTGAGTGAGTCCTGGCGAGAGTTGGGCAGGCGATCCGCTAAACCTTGGGGTACGCCCTAGGGGGAGGTGGGGTCGTCACATAAAATCTTCATATTAACATCCTCATTTATGGTTCATATGCAATTTTTTAATTTATTATTCTATCATAAGTAACATGCAATCAATTAGTAATAAGAGTAAAATTTAAACTAACACCTTTCTTGACGATTTCTCTTGCTTCCTCCTTCCACAAATTCCAAACTCTCTACATAATTTATAACTTTTAAGTTGAAGCAGTTTGTGGGAGGAAATCTCTTAGTCATGTACTTAAATATATCATAAGAAAATAACTCCGCATCATTCCCATTAAGGTATGTAAAAAGAAGCTTGTCATCCTTCTAAGATTCCATTGGAGATGCTATCATCGGAAATGACTATTTTAGGAATTGCTTTCTCCAAGAACTCATAAATCCATATTCATTCATTATCCATACTTCATATGAAAATTTAAGTTGTTGATTCAGATATGCAACAACAATGGCAAGAGATCCTTCAACAGTCAGTAATAAATCCCATACTCTCTTGCAATGTTAGATATTGAAATTTCTCATTGTTCACATCAAATGCCGCAATTTCTAAACTTGTGATTCCATTTTTAGTCAAATGCATGATTCTATTTAGTAAAGTTGGTGGGCCTAGTTGCAAAGGGGTATGTAAAAGAGCACCATCCAACTTCTTCTAAGAATTAGAGTCCAAGCTATATATTCATATAGTTGTGCTTTTAGATTTTGAACTTGAACTTTGCTTTTGTGATCTAGGAATCCTAACAATTCTGTAGTCTTTAGTATCCAAAATAAGAAAATCTCAACTAAAGAACAATGATTATTTGATGGAAGTTCAAGAAGTCTAGACTTTTTGGTTGCAGGATTGCATAATACAATCAAAGGTTTTGAATCAATTTTCAATAACACCAATCCATTACATGAAGCCTCAACCACCACCTTATCAAAATGATTGACCTTGAAAGGAAAGAAACATTGAATGCCTTACCACATTTAGTAGTACCTTCACCATCTCCAACATCATTAGTTGAAGAATGCAATAGAGAAATTGTTGAAATAATCTTAGTACTATGTATTCCAAATCTAAGTAGGGCACATGCATTTGGGTGAAAGTAATGCTATTAATGAGTGCATACCAAGACTTGCAAACATGTTTAAAGCATACCAATGACTTGCCTGGAAGCCTTAAGAGTATGTTCACCATTATGTCTGGTGGTAAATTGCCTTCTATGAGCATGTTCAAATGTATCTCACAATTTTCCTGTAATAACTAATAAGACACCATGACAGAACTTAGAGATTTACAATGTATGGTCTTTTTTATCATTTATAATAACATACAATTGGCCACAAGTAATATAGTGTTTTAGTTTATCATTTTCATGTAAAATATATACAATTTTACTCAATAGAAATATATGTTGCAAATGAATTGATGAACCAAACCATGATACCTATTGTTTGGATTATTAAGGAAACAAAGATGAGAAACACACTTTTTCAAATAAAGAAATAGTAATTGAATGTAAAGATTGTTTGAAATGTCCAAAATTCTTCCAATTTTCAAACATCTATTTCCTCAAAAGAAAAATATTGTTCTCAAATCATTCATGCATGGAAAGTTTCTTTACTTTTCCAAATTGCTGAAAACCCTTTTAGCTTTTTATTTGAAGCCTTGAAAAAATCACTAATATATTGAATAAAAAGAATATATCTAAAAGAATTTTATTATCACCATATCTATCCAAATGAGCAAAATAAAAACTGATATTCTAACTTACAAAATTCATAAATTTATACTAGTATAAAGTAGAAGGCTTCACCTAAACTCGATCGTGATTAAGCAACTCTATCCAAAAGATATGAGGGATAGTAATCGAGAAAAAATTGAATGACAACGGCTTGAAATGTATTTAATAAAATCAATATACTTATAGATCTAAATAAAATACCTGAGATAGAAAAGCCACCTATATCTCTCATATTACTTGAATATATGGCATTTGTTATCAAGCCACTTTTTGTTAATCCACCACGCCCTAAAACGATAGATTATTCATTAAAAAAGCTTTCTTGATAAAAAGGTTATATAGTCAAGATAATGACTATAAAGAAGTACTTGTTGGGAGTCAACCCAACTGTTTCTATACTTTCATGTCTTTTGAGAATGTTTAAAGTATGTTTATGTCTATTTTATAGGCTTGAAGAATAAAGCAGAATAAGCACTGTCAATGGAGATTTGAAAAGCAACCAATGGTATGTGACCACTTCCTCACAGCCCACACATTAGACCAAGCATTGCCACTTCTTGCATACAATGCACAGCATGGAGATTGGTCTCCTTTTAACTCCAAAACTCCTCAATCTCAAGCAAGATGGACAAAGGACACTTAAAGACTTTCTGCAAAACCTGAACCAAAATCAAAGAATCTACCTCAATAAGGAGAATTCCCAAAAATCTATTTTATTTTCTAAAATATATCTTATTTATATCAGCAGTGAGACTTTGCCTATTCATCAAAAATTGTACTTAACAATATGAATAAACTCCAAATTCATATAATGCAAGTAACCAAGGATGATTACAATGACATAATTCCAGACGCATAGTAAATCTTTTTTTTTTGGCAAAACCCTGATCACGGGGTAGGGAGCACTACAATATAATTGGCCATTTGCGGAATGCGGCACATAGCTAATTTGCCGCAATAAAGTGGTATTATTTTGATTATGCCGCAATAAAGTGGTATTTGGCTTTTCGTGGCAAATTAACGGTACAACTAAATTCCACCACTAATTGCGCAACAAACGATGTTGTTGTTGTGAGCTATCCAAGCATTAAACGAATAATTGCTGAATCATATTCATGGTAAGTAATCTTTCCATTTTCTGAGTCCTTCCACTTCTTATCCCCTCTCAATTTTTCTAAATTTCTTCTATAGTCCGAGAACCCTATTCCCCAAATTTCTCTTCCAATGATTTTGCTTCTGCTCATCCCTAATTTCTCATTCTATCTCTCCATTTCTCATCAAACAGGTAATTACTTAATCCTTTAGCAAATTGACACTGAATGTTTTTACAATTAATAGCGATGACGAGAAGCAGCAATAGCACCTGAAGTATTGTTTTATCAAAGACGATGTCGTGTTCTATCAAAATCGGTGCACTTTCTTCTTCTTCCATTCATATCCAAGTCTTCACCGATGAAACCAATCTAATTTGAGCGAAACTTTTGAAGCTGGATTAACTTTGAAACTCGTGGACGAGTTGATGAAGAAAGCTGGATTAATTGAAATTTTTGAATCTGGATTAATTTTAAAACTCATGGACGAGTTGATGAAGAAATCTAGATTAATTCAGTAATCTCTTCTTTTAATTTTTTTAATTTCATTATTTTACCTCCATTGGTGATTTTTACTCTCAATCTTTATTCAGTTGAGGTTTGTATCCCAACCTCCGAAGATCCTTCTGATGAGGCCCTAGTCGTATAGTTCAAATCAAAGAAAGAAATCTCCTTTTTTGGTCATCATTTTTAGTTTATGTGCTTCTTTTACTTTTCATTCGTTAATGAATTTTATAAAAATCATGTTATTACAGATTCTATTTTGCCATTATTGAAATATTTCTTGAATACTGGCAAATTATTCATTCTAGTCCCTTGACCTTTGCAACTGGGTCATCAATTTTCATCTCCCGATTCTAAATAATTCATAATTTGTAATTTGTATAATTTATAAATTGGTTGGAGAATAAGATTTTGGGTTCAATTTGATGGTTTTGATTTTGGATGCTTATAAAACTTCAGTTGATGATATGCTGCGGTTGTCAGTGATGTATGTTATTTGGAGATTTCATCTCTTGGCGTAACTTGGCTTTGATTGGTAATTCTGTTTTCCCTACCTCCATTGCCTGGTATGATTGTTAGTCAGTTGAAAAGGACTTTTCTGTACTTAGTCATTTCAGGAACCATTCCATGTATACTGCAATTGCTAGGCCTTTTTTTCAGTTCCAGAGTCTCTCTGGTGGCTAGTAAGTTCAGAGACAATTCAGTAAATAAACTTCATTCTATTAAGAATTGTTATTTCAGTATTCTAGCTCTGCTATGTGATTTGTGTATGAGACTGCTAGAAAACTTGTTTCAGTAGTTGAATGAAAGCTTTCAAAATTTGATCTTGTAGCTGCCTTTGTTAATTTATAAGCTTTTGCATTTGAAAATTTTAATTTTTTTGTAAAATTGACTATGATTTTAATTGTCTACATAAAGCTTTCAATAAGCATTAATAGTTGAAGTGTTCCACTAGCCACTGGTGAAGAACTTTATGGGAATGCCATATAATGTTTTTTATATAAATTAATTGATACTGCATATTAGATTAAATTGCCTCTAAGAAATATATTTTCCTTGTCACCGTCATAAGGAAATAATGTTCATCACTACATGCAAAAATTTTTTGGGGGAATTAAGTGGAAGTTATTTTCCAAATAATGTTGGAGATATGTATTTCTAGGTATCCTGCGATGTTTTATATGTTATATTCTATTAAATTTGCTTTTTCTTTTCTTCTTTATGCATGTGAAGCAAGCTGGAGTTCATCTTGTAGAAAGCTTTTTGGTGATTGTGCTCATTGGTTAAAGAGGTTTAATGTTTCTCAAGGTAAAACCAATGATATTAACTTTTCCAGATTTATTCACACGGTCATGCCTTTGCTTCACTTTAAATGTAGTCAAGGTTTGCTATTAGCTCACATTTTCAAAGGTCTTCTGTAATTGTTTTCATGCTCCCGGTCATTATTTTAAGGAGCTTTATTTGCTTTACTTTTGATTCATTTCTGGATCTTATAAAAATTATCTTATTACAAATTCTATTTCGATATTATGATACATCCATGGCATGAATCAGGAACTTTATGAGTTTTTAGATTTTGAACATTGTGGTTTGAATCCTGCATTGATTCTCTTTTTTTGTTACATTACTTTGTTACTTAATTTTAAATGACTAAGGTTAAGTTTGTAAGAATGCAGTTGCCAAGATTAATTGATTTAGGTAATACTTTAACTTGGGCATGTTCCCATTTTCAGTGCTGCCTCAAATCGATGATTTCTTTCTGTTTAGTAAAATTCAAACTTCTATTTTGTTCTTTTAAGATTTACATGCTGATGTTTTTCTAGGTGATCATGTCTTTGTAGTTTACTAGTAAAGAAATTAATTGTTCAAATTGGAATTTCTGTTTATGGTGTAAAACTCTAGGAAAATCTAAAATGCATGTCAAAGTGTAAAATTAGAACCTTTGTTCACTACCTTTTAGCCAAGTTTTTGCTACTAGACGTAATAGACCTTTCTCTCAAAGTGAGTCATATGAGCTTGAAAATCATCATTGGCTTTTCAAGGAAGAAAGGGACTACAACAATATTGTCATCAATATTGCAAGCAAACACTTAGATAAACATGCACTTTTGCATTAAACAGATGCAGTTATGCTGAATAAGTAAATAAATTTATATACTGCACAAACTAATCCTTGTGATTCTCATTTTAGCTACGACTGGCTGCTGCAGTTAGCAAGAAAAGCAGAGAGTGCCAGTAACAAGTGAGCCATCTTTTCTCATTTTTTCTAATTGATTCGTCTCTTTTGCAAATAAGCCTCTCTTTAGGTTTACTAAATCTGAAATGGTATTGTTGGTTGAGTTAGAGAAACTAAGGAAGTTTTTCTTGACAAAATCTAGGGGCCAACTTTGAGTAGATTAGGCAAATGAAGTCCATTTCGTTTTATACTTTCATATGTTTATTGACAATTCTTGATGGAAAATATATCTTTAATCTGAAGGTTTAAACTTGAAGAGAGGATTTTGAAAATTTTTTATTGAATGTAGTTCTATTCGGTTGTGGATGTTGATTACTTTCCCAAATTTGGAAGTGAATTGATTGATGACCTTTCTAAACTCTAGTGTTCAACAATGGTTATGACCATATTTTTTGTGTTATTTCAGGATTTTGAGATGTGAAGATACTTTTGAGAGATATATGATGAATTTGTGTTTTTCAAGACAAGCACTTCTTGGGATATGAAACATCTTGTCATTGGAGTGAACTATTACATTACAAGAAGTTCATCCTTTTTCTTTTTCTTTTTTCAAAATGATGACTTGCGATAAAGTTTGTAAAATTTGACTAAAGCAGCGTATGATATTTTGTTCTAGTGTATTGTGGAACTTTAATTTTATTCTAATATTCAATTTTAGTATATTTGAGCGGGATAAGTACTGTACCATCAAAAGATTGATTTTTGGCCTTTATTAGTGATTTTTGTGCGACACAATTTTATGTTGCAATAACATTATGGAGATTTTTTGCGACGCATTTTTTGTGTTGCAAGTAGAGTGGTGACACTCAAATTGGCGTCGCAAAGAGTGATGCAAATACATGCGACATATTGAAAAATTGTGTCGTGTTCTTTTGTAACGGCTACTTTTGTGACACAATTGAATTCCGTCGCATTTGTGCTGCAAAAAGGCCTCCACTACTTTTGTGCGGCGGTTTTTTGACTTTTTGCAGCACAATTCTGGCGTCGTAAAAAGTCAGTTTTCTTGTAGTGGAGGCCAGCCCTACATTTTATTAATAAGTCCAAAAAATTACACCAGAAAATTAAAATGACAAAGAGCTAAAGAATACTCTCATACAAGTATCATCCTAACCATAGGCACCTCTTGACAATCAAGACGCACAGCCGCTCTCACCTTAAAAGGAAGGCTTGCCGCTGAATCATAATACATTTGACATCCCAACTGCAAGGAGGCCAAAGCATGAGCCACTAAATCAACTTCTCTATAAACATGATGCAACGACCCATTCAACCTTTTTAAGCAAATGTCGAATCTCTCTCAACAAGTTACATAATGGCCACTTGGACAAAGCATCAGAGCAAACCAACTGAACTAGCACCATTGAGTCCGATTCCACAACTAAGGAACTAAAGCCCTGATTAACACAAAATCTCAAACTTGACAATAAGACGTTGCTTCCGTCGACTCCAATTCCCCAAATTCCTTATAGTAAGTAAAAACAACTTTTCCTCGATGATCGGGCAGAACCCCTCCTCTTGCTACCAAACCATTCAAAACACTTGCATCAGAGTTTAGTTTGAGCCATCCCATCAAAAGCCTGCTCCAGGACACTAGCTCAATTCACGTTCTCCGATGTCGAGCACGACCGAACCCTGCCCACGGACAATCATCATCACAAGCAAAACAATCTAGTTTGATGCTTACTAATCTACAATGAAGTAATTGTTTTTTACTATGTTGATGCATAGTAAATTTAGTTTAAAGTTCACCAATCTACCTAAATGTCGAAGCGTACAATTTTTTGATTAATTGAATTTATAGAATTAACATTTTAAACCATGATAAATATGGTTATATTATTTTTCTGGCATTTTAGAACTCGAATTTGGGCTCTTTTTCTATAAAATGGAAATCCTTTTATATTGATATGGGTACTAATGAAAGATAAGAAGTAATTTGAACATTATCACTTTATCAGTATTTGGTTGGCCTTACAGGGAACTCTTTCAATTGGTTTTTATTAAAAAATCTTGCTATTCATATTTTTTCCTAATTTTTATTTTAAAAAATTTTGCTCATCATATTTTTTCCTTGTATTTAAGATTTTCTGGTGGCTAGGTGCATGTAAGAATACATAACTACCTTCCCTTAAAATGTCATTTTACTAATATATATAACTATGCCAATTCAGAAATAAGAGACGCACAACACCTCCACTTGAATCTTATTAGAGCATAAACTGAAGAAAGAGACAATCTATTCGCAATTGGAAACAAGGTACTTTGATATCTTTTTTTTAAAAAAAATTCTTTGTTTTAGACATGAATGCTTGATATTCTTATTTAAAATCAACTGAAAATTAAAACCTAAACGTTACATGGTATCATGTTTTGCATCTCTCTAGCTTTACATTCATCAATTAATACCTTTCTTTCTTTTAATTTTCAAACTATGTTAAAAGTCATGGATTTTGGATATGATGGAGATGACTCTAGCAATGAAGGTTCTTTTAATATTGGGGAAGAAAAGGAACAGTTCCGCAGGCACTATATCAAGCAAATCCAACAACTTGAAGAGTAAATTTAGTATTTGTCCTAAATTTTTGGCTACTTTTTCTCATTTAAATATTATTTGTCTTATTTCTATTTTCTTTTTTTTTCCATGCATGCATTTTGAAGGTATATATGGCTTTACATTTTAATATCTAACCAACTAATTATACTATTGAAGATTTCTTAGGGATTGCACGCGTCCGATTGAAGATGATCATCCACAATTGAGTACGGGTCTAGGGTTTTCTTCCAACCAAACAAAATTTTGGTTTCAAAACAAAATCAACAAAATAAAGATAGAATGTTTTTTCTTCTTAATTTTGCATGTGGTTCAAATTTGTGAATTTTCTTGGGTTATGTGTACTTTGAACTATTAATTCTAGATTTTCATGTGCTTCAGCTTCAGAATGAAAAAGAGAAGAATGATGCTCTTCGAGTAGAAAATGAGAAACTTTATGTAGAGAATTAGACATTGAAGGGAATGATAATGGATCCTTTTTGTACAAAATGTCACAATAGACTTACTAAGAAAGAGACAAAGAGACTATATTTGCAAGCATTATCTACTGAAAATGCCAAGCTGAAGAAAGAGGTAGATCCTACTCTAATTGTCTTCAAAAATTAAAATTTAGCCATAGGAATTATATATAATTTCTATTTGTCTTATTCTTAATTTTTTCTTAAACTTTTGTTTTACTCATGTTATGCAGTTTGATGCCAAGCTTAATTATCTAAATTATTTATGCAACAAAGATGGCATGTGATCCTGAACAACTTTATCTTTTGATACCAAGTTAGACGTATGCTGCTGAAGGCGTGAAGAAGAACAATACTAATTACCAATAGACATATATATGATTTCCATATTTCTACAAACCACACATCTTTCGTATGCTATATATATCATTCTTAGTTGATATATATAAATTATGTGCTTATAAAAATTATTTTCTTTGTCAAGTACTTGAACTTGTAAAAGATTGAATATGGATCCTATTTTGGTAGTAATGGTTGATAAGAGTATATTCTACGTATTTTTAGTATGATTTTGTGACGCCCCCACTTCTCCCAAGGGCGAACCCAAGGGTATCCGCGGAACGCCTGCCTAGCTCTCGCCAGGACTCGAGACAAATCAATTCAAACTTAACAATATATAACAATTTATACCAGTCTAATAAGGAAAAAAATCGCTTCCATAAACGAATATCCAAGTCTTGTACCACGTGTTCAAAATACATCCGTTATCCAATTCTTACGTCAGGATCCAAAAGATACATCAATTCCCAAATATATACAATAGCCAAAATGTCTAGTCAATTACAATTGAAACCCTAATACAAAAGTATATCCAAAGGGTTCCAACGAGTTTCACTCCATCCATTCCTATTAAGGAAAACAAATCTACGGGGTGAGCGAAACGCTCGTGAGGCCAAGAACACACACATGCAAGCACGTTGTCCAAATAACAATCACAATATTCAAGTAATTTACAATTCGAGCGAGAAAAATAAACAGAAACAATTCAAGGATATAGGAGCTCTCAGGAGCTATTTTCCTCTTGCTTCGCCACGGCTCGATCCGATACCCCCTCGTGATGACACTCCGTTATCCGGGTGGGTATTTTATCCGTAGAAACTTCACTTATTACTTCCTCCGACCAACATTCCACCCTCTCGGATCCGAAACCAAACACGCACGAAAAATGCGATACTCGTCGAGTATGCCACACGAGATCTCAAGAGATCAAGTTTTGATTTTTGAACACGCACGAAAAGGGCGATACTCCACGAGTATGCCGAACAAGATCTCAAAAGATCAAGTTGTGTTTTGTTACTCTCTTGGTTTATCAAACTTCTCGACCAAGCCCATGCCGGCTCGAGTTGCAAGATTGGTTAAGAGAATTGGGCGTCCCCATAAGTCGAGGAGGTTCACTCCACCCGACAACAAGACACGCACGACATACACGACATGCATGGCAACACGACACGCACACGAAAACGGGTATATTTTAGTCGACGAGATTCACTCAATCGACTTTGAAAATCAAGTTAATACAAGTAAAGTTCAAGTAAATGAGAGCGAGTGCGATAAAGTACACACTCGTCTCATCAAGTGATATTCACGTATATAAGCAGGTAAATCAAGTAAACACGACAAGTCAGGCACTTGACACTCACCAATTCAAAAGTAATTGAGCGAGAAAATCTTTAGTTGTCCCCTCCGGGATTCTTTTCAAGACTCGCTTGAGCACCTGAAGCAATTAACAAGTATTTTTCACTCACAATCACGTATTAATCAAGAAAGGAGTTACGCTCATTTGGACTAGTCAATACCTCAAACCAAGAACCTTAGCCACTCAAAATAAAGGTTCAAAAGTGAGGTTTTATTAACACAAGAAAAACCGATTTCCTTCATGAAATCAAGTTTAAAGCGATCAATTATCATCAAGAAGGAGTAACAAGTTTTCAAATTTTCATTTTCTAAGAAATCAGCAAATTTCAGCTTTGCGCGTCAAATTTAGAAAAATCAGATCTTGCACTCAGTAGGTCCAAAATTATAAAACTTGGTACCGTTGGAAACCTCTTAGAAAGTACTAAAAGTTCTTAGAAGACACTTTTCCATGAATCTAAGTGGAAGGTATTCAAAAATGGGCATGAAGTTGCTGTTCCAGAACATTCAGAATTAAGCCGGGGTTGGTTTTTCGCTAATTTTGGAAATTCGGAAAAATTCACTCGTTGCAAACTAGCCCTTGAAATTTATAACTCAATTAGAGGTGTAAGTAAGGTTTAGGGCAGAACAAACGGATTGAAAATTGGAGTTTCGAGCACCGAGATACGGTAGCTCAAAGTTAGGAAAATTCAAGTCTGGTGAACAATTTCCAGATTTGAGTTTTCAAAATTGGAACCTTAGCTAAGAGTCAAAACGAACTTGGATTGGTATAAAATTTTGCAATATGTTACTCCTATATGAAAGGCATCTCTCTATCAAATTTATGGGAAAAATACCCTCGGAAGGATAGTTAATTAATCATCCAATGTTCAGGAAAATTTCTAAAGCAACCTGTCTTTTGACTTCATTTCCCAATTCAAATCGTTTAATCAAGAAAGCTATCCAACCATGGTTCATTTGTGAAATAAAGGTCTAAGATACATCCATGATACCTTTGGTAAGTGTTTAGCATCAAGAACTTCAATTAATAAGATCACTCCCAGGTTTTGTCCCAAACCAGTCCAAGTATTACGTTTTTTCCAAAACAGGGCAGTCCTCTTGTTTTGGTCACAACTCAGTCAATTTAACTCGGAATGAGGCATGGTTTATGGCGTTAGAAAATACATTCATAGGACTAAAAGTTTACAGAAGAAGATGTTCTGAAATTTGGCAAGCAACCAGCTCAAAATTGAGCCTCAAGTTGATGCTTCTACAAACCATTCCAGCAAATCCGAGAGACAGGACAGCTATCTTAAAACATTTGGTTCGGCTCACTCACAAAGAATCAGAACGTGTATTTTATCTCAAATTAAAGCCAGGAATGTCTAGTTTCAAACGCCACCGACGGCACTTGATTTCGACACCCGAGGACAGAGTTATGGTCAAAATGCTACCGCTGGACAGGGTTACCCGAAAATAACTTTCCAGCTTGTCTAGTCCACGAATAAATTCGTTTGCCCATCCAAACGTTAATGTTTTCCAACGAAAATTTCTACACATATAATATAACAAATACACATCAGGTTCATGCCAATAAATCACCAAAAATTGGCCTTATCATGGCCGAACAAAACAGGGGCAGATTCAACAATTTCTGGTCATGACCTCTACTTGAGTTTCCAACAATAATACTCCGTAAATCCATCATTATAACCATTAAACTACCATTAAATCCAACATTAATCCTCTAATCAGCAACAACAACCCAAGTGTGGGAATACAAAGAGCCCACTATCACATTTTACAACCATATCAAGCCACCCATCCACATGCAATAGCTTAAAGATGCATTTCCACAATCATAATCCTAGTTTAAGGTGTAGGATGAAGTTATACCTCCTTAGTGCCTTAACCCAGAAATTTTCGGCCCTCAAGAGCTCCAAGAAACCGTGAAAATGCAGCCCTTTTTGTTAGCTAAATCCAACCTCCAAGTAGTATGCTAGATGATCTTCAAGTTTGGTGAAGATTGGTTGAGGTTTTGGGTTGATTTGATGAAGGAATTTGTGAAGCAAGAGAGTGAGTGAGAGAGATGTTGGCCGGCTGTCTTGGGAGGAAGAAGGAGTGAATTTTTGATCAAAGTTAGCTTCCAAGAGAAGATTAAATGGGTGGTGCACAATCACTCCAAAGTCAACTCTTATTAGGGTGCGTTTGGCGCGATTAGGGCTCGATTTTCTCGCGCGTTTGGTTCACTAGTGCACTGAACCTCCAATGCATTTATATTCATGTAAGTATTATTCACTCTTAATTGTCCCGAAATAAGGGTCTAAAGTCCCTCAAATAAAGTCGCGCGTGTGAAAACGCGTACCGTCAATTTTAACGCTATAACGCGAAACTTCCAATAAATTCTTATAACGATTGCACTACTAACTATCACTTGAGTATTTATTCATAAGATTACCTATTTTAGGACCATAGTACAAGTCTCCAATATTTCAAACTTATTGTGCTACTACGCGAATAAAATCTCCAAGTACTATTCACTAGTTTTACTAAACGTACTCCAGGAAATTAATTTTTAGAACGAGTCACTTTAAAAATATAACGAAATTATATTACCATGTATTTAATTCTAATAAGGTTAGAAAATAATATTCGAGGCAATTGGCCAAATAAATAATTAAATGAGCTCGAAATAAGAATTTAAATAAGAAAATTTTGCGAGTCCTCACATCCTCTCCCTCTTAAGAGAATTTCGTCCTCGAAATTCACACTTAGGATAACAGTCATACCCCTTAATAGTCACACTTATCAGGTCAAACAATAACTTACCTTCTGCAACCCATTTCACAATTTCTACTCAAACAGTAATGAATGTGAGTAGAACTATAGATTCTGGTTGAGTCAATAGTTCTATGTAAATTGAAACTACTTATATCATATTTCGGTAGTTCTAGTTAAAATTTTGACAAAAGTTAGTGGTTATGATAATATTGATTAGTAAGTCAAAGTATAAGATGAAACTTTAAATTGTAATTAATCAGTCAATGATACTAAAAACTATAAGATGTTAAGTTTTTTCTCACATGAGTTAAAGACATTGTGAATACAAACAAAAAAAAAAGATACTTCATCAGTCCAAAATTTCAAGATTTAGGCAATGTTTGACATGTTTTATCTAATATATTACCTAAACACATAATTCTTTTTACATTAGCAGCTGAAGAAAATTTAAAAATCCTAAGTGTTGTAATGTGCAATAAATCTAGTTTAAAATTACAAACCTACTTGTAAGCAAGAGTACACAGTTTTTTGATTAAAATTTTGATAGAATGAATAGATAAAACCATGATAAATATGCATTAAATGCTACAATTATGGAGTAGATTTTTTTCCATATTTGATTAGTCATTTGTGGTTATTTTTTATTTACTTTTGGGGAATAATCTCACTCCCCATTCTTTTATTGCGATTAATCTTCTATGGTAAGTACTTGAATGCTTAATTACCTTCCTTATATTCTTGAGCAATTGTTATTGATATTGCATAAATAAGTTAGTCTTTTCCCGAAGTGAAACAAACAAAACCTCTTTAGGTGGCACACCCTATTTATAGTCAATGTTTTCAGAACCGGACCGGACCGGCCGGTTCATCCGGTTGGACCGCGAATCGGACATGTCAACGGTCCAGTCTAGTGCCAAAGTCGGAAGTTCATGGGAAACCATTGAAAATCGGACGAACCGTTCGAACCATTAAAAACCGTTCGAACCATAAACCGACACTTTTTTAAATTCCTCAACAAAATATCCAGAATGGTGTAGCTCCGATTCGAACGTGAGCCTCCAAGTTTACATATGACAATCTTACCGCTAGACCATAGTTGAGTTTGTTGACAATTCTACTTGACTAAAAAATATATTAAAACATCAAGTACAGAAAAAGCAAAGTGCATTAATGCAGATGAACTTTTCTAAATTTTCTTTCCATCACTTTCTTTCTCGGCTTCATCAGGCGGCGCTCTCTAGTTCTTCTCTTGATTTTTTTTTTCAATTTTTTTCTTCTTAACATTTTAAACCCAAATATACAAGATTTTCTCAAGTCTTCACCATTATTATCAGGTTATCATCTTTAGCAGATTGTAAACAAGTCAGAAATTTCAACCTTTCTTGTTTTCCATCATTTTGGTAAGTTTAATTTTTCTCTTTTCAAACTTTTTTTCTATATTATTATCTTTAGTTGATTTTTTTTGCATTTTCTTCATTTCCCCCCAATTTTCATCTGTTTCCCTATTTTTTGTTTTATTTTTAATTGATTAATTAAGGATGAAATTTTGCAAAAGTGGCGCACCTCCATGTAGGAATTGGTAGGACTTACAAATAATAACATTAGGCTGGTCAAAAATATGGTAGTTGGCACATAATCGAAACTATTGATCATTGAATTTAAAATAATTAATTGTATAGGATGTGACAGCCCCACCTCATCCTAAGACACCCTAAGGCGAACCAAAGGGTTCGGCAGACTGCTTGCCCAACTCTCATCGGGTATACGGATCTGGAACAAACGGAAACCCTACCAAACGCTCAAAGGAACTTCGAGAAGAAAAACATTCAGAACCCACTTGAGCTGAACTAAAAGACACAATCAATCTTTGGTACAACGTTTCCACAAAAAAAATCAAAATGAAATGGAAGTGCCGCCAGGACTACTAAACTAATCACACCCTAAAATACTTGTTCCGAAGGATAATACAGTGTTCGAGCGCTACAACGACCGATAAAAAAACATAACGAAGAATGAAAACAAGCCGCGGATGAACAGTGACTGCCACGTCACAATCCAACCAAGTACAAGTAAACTTTATCTAACATGAGAGAAGGTACATTCTTAAATATATATGTCACATAAACATGAGAAAATACTTTATAATATACATATTAGTAAGTTTACAAACCCAAAAGGAAACAGTGTATTAAGATTCATTTAGGGTTTCCAAATTGTCGAGGAGCTATACCAAAAGAACAAAAGAATTTCTAACTAGCTCAACTCATTCTTCAAAACATCGAAGTTCCAAAAGATTGTTCCCTGTAAGGAAAACAAGGATAACGGAACGGGGTGAGTTAGATGCTCAATGAGGTACTAAAAGTATAATAGCAGAAATCATGAGAAAACACTTTTAGGGCACATATACACATCAAGTAAGAGAAATGAAAACACCACAATTTAAAGGATACAGGTGACTCTCAGGAGCCAAATCCCCGTTGCAATACTTGATCCAGTCTCGTTGACCCACCGTCAACGTTTAATGAAACACTCATGTCCGTAGACCCCTCTTACGCCAAAATTTCGTTCACCAAACATACCCCTTATCGAGCCTGAACGCCAAACAGGAACAGGAATGGTAATACTCGAGTATACCGGAAATCTAGAGTCTCCAATACCCATAGATTCCCCAGGAACAGGCACCCATGGATTATCAATTTCCTCGATCAAGCCCTTGCTGGCTCGATTCAATTAACTCCCCATGAGGTTGAGCTCAGATTTAACAGGAAGGTCGTTGGATACATTTCCAAACGACATTATAACAGGCGCAGGTAATAGATTCAAGTATATACAGGAAACAAGTCACACAGGTCAGAGAACGAGTGTGATAAAGTATACACTCGTCTCGTACAAAATAAACAGTCGATAAAGATATTCAAATAGCAATTTACAAGTACAGATAACCATTTTAGCAATAATTCAGGGGAGTGGTATACTCACCAGTTAAAGCAAGGATACTTCAAAAGTTTCAACCAAAATAGGGCTCTAAACACCAAGAAACCCTAAAATAACCAAGGTAAACAATTATGGTTCCCACAGCCACAAATCCAGTAAATAAAATACACAAATGAGACTCGACTATAAGTCATAGACCTCACCAAATAACTACTAATGCAAGGGTGCAAAACATGATTTTGGGATCGAAAATGTAACATGAAAACTTAGGGCTCGAACAATCCCAAAAGCCCTTCTTATAAATATCCCAAACCAAACCAAACTCGAAGAAATCCAACATTTCCAAAATTTGGACATCATATCCCCTACATTTCCTTACTTTTCCATCCTACAATCAACAAAAATTCATCTCAAATCAACCACATACACATCATAGACTATAAAATACATCTTTCGGCACAATAACCACAACTGAAGCTACACTTATTGGATTGAAACGAATCTTATGGCGTTTCGAAGCCAAGACATATACCTACATTTCTTATGAAGACCTCCAAAGCGAAATCATGCATTTTCATGGTCAAAAATTGAAATCTCAGTGAGGACAGAAAACTGTCAGTGAAATAAGGTTTGTGGGCAGTCAAGGGTATTTTGGTCATTTCACAAGTTACAGTACTCCGATTGAGTTGAAATTTTACCAGTAGCTAGCTAACTCAATTACCAACAACTTTCATGTTTTGGACAAGGGCTGATTCGGCCTCCCTCAAGGACGAACATGCAGTACAAAAACAAGGCAAATTGAAACCCTAAAACTGAAATTTCCGCACAAATTCTGAAATTTCCGCAAACAACTACAACTAACATATAAAAGCTTCATTTTACACCATATCAAGCCATCATTCCATGGCCAACCAATAATTATCATATGAGGGTAGAAAATTCACCAATAAATCTGAAATTTAGCTAATTTTACCTCAAACCATAAAATCTTCCATAAACTAGCATATTTAGCCACCAAAAACCACAAATTTGACATTAGCATGAACAAAGAGAAAGTTTGTAAGCAAAGTACCTTGACACCTCAAGAAAGATGATAATTTAGGGTTTTTCTTTTACAAATCCCTCCACTAGAACCTTTAATCCTTCGTAGTAAGCAACTTTGATGGAGTAATCTACAATTTCAATGGTTTGAAATCAAGATTGAAGCAAGGGATTGAAGTATAAGATAAAGTATTTCCTCTCTTTTCTCCTCTCCAAAAGTCGGCCAAGCAAGATGAGAAATGAAGAAAAATTTGTCAAAATTGATGTTTAGTAAAGGTAAGAAAAGTTGGTCAAAGTCCCCATCCAATGGTTTCGTGACGCTTGGTCTTTTTTAAGTTTATTCTTATCCCTTTGTCTACCAAGTTTAACATAGATAACTAATTTCTAATTATTTCCTAGCACCTTGTAAAATAATATCCCTTAATACGAAACTTAACCTAGTCGTCAAAATTTTATCGCACTTACCGCACTAGTGGGTCCCACGTCCTTAATACACTTCCAAATTAACCCGAACTAACTTATACTAGAAAAATATTTTAAAAATTATATTCACTTATAAAATGTCTAGAAAATTAAGGTAGTAAAATAAAATAAAGAAAATTCATGAAAAGGAATAGAATTAAATAATATAAAATAAGAAAAATTTTACGGGTCCTCACACTCTCTCCCCCTTAAAGAAATTTCGTTCTCAAAATTTTCTTACCACCAGAATCTATAAAATCTAACGTAAACGGCGGATCGTACCTTCTGCGTCCTCAGACGAGTCAGGGGTTTGATGTGACTCTAGGGAATACACCGGAGCCGACACCTTCGGTTCAGTCCCTTCCCTCTTCGACTGGTTAGAGTTGGTCTTGGTTGATTGTCGATTCCTACTCCCTTCTCGAGATCGGCTTGGGCAATTAGCGATTTGATGATCTGCACTCCCGCAACGTAGACATTTTCTTCCTTTCTTCCAGCAGACATCCTCCGTGTGATTCGACTTTTCAAAGTACCCGCATGGACCATGGAAAGCAGAGCCCGAGCCTCTCTGTGAAGCACCACCTGACATTCCCGGAAATTTTACTTCTCCAGTTCCTTTTCCAAGCTTGGGAGGTGTGCTCGTATCCTCTTGTCCTACGCTACTTTCAGGAATAGATCTTTTTCTCGCCTGAAAGGTTCTAACTTGTAACCTTGCACTTTCAACTCGTTGAACTTTTTCCACCGCGTCACTGAAGGCATTCAGTTGGGCTACAGCCAGATCCTTCTGAATCTCAACATTTAAGCCCTGGATAAAATGCCTTATCCTCCTTTGCTCAGTCACAATTAGCTCGGGAGCAAACTTAGACAACCTAATGAATTGGCTCTCATATTCGGCAACAGTCTGAGCTCCCTGGCGAAACCTAATGAACTCGTCTTCTTTCTTTTCTTGAATTAGGGGTAGGAAATACTTTGCGTTGAACTCTATCATGAAGTTCGCCAACGTTCTTGGTGTTTGTGCTCTTTCCTATTTCAATGTTATTACATTCCACCAAGAACGGGCTGCTCCCTCTAGTTAGAAGACAGCAAATGTGACCTTTCTCTCCGTATAGTGCAACGCCGCAAAAATATCAATCATCTTCTCTAGCCACTGCTCGGCCACATCAGGGTTTGATTCTCTAAGAAATTTCGGTGAGGAGAATTTCTGAAATCGTTCGAGGGCCCTATCCTCCCCCTCCATATGGTTACCAGGGTTTTCAGGTTGAGAAATAGGGTTTTGGCCCTGATGCTCTACTACGTGAGCTAAAAGATCAGTCATGCGCTGGATAGCCGCAACTACCTGAACGTTATGATCCACTCCAGGTTCAGGATTGGGTTCAGGCATTGGTTCCCGATTTCCCCCTTCATTCGAGGGTTGCCTACGTCCACGGCCTCGGTCTCGTCCACTACGAGTTCCTTCCATTGGATTAAACAATCTAGACTTGAGGTGCGAATACAATATACAAACTAGCGATATCAGTCAGTCAGACATACATATAATACGTCCGCATCAATTCAAAAGTAACTATACATATAACGCGACTATATCAAACAAATCATACAGTAACAGTCAGTCAAATACAAGCAAAGAAAATCTTATGGAAGTAAGGAGGTCATTCAATAGTACACACTACGAACTAGTCCAAGAATACAAAAATAACTAACGAAAAACTTCCCCCCTTAGGGTTCCATCTGTAATCTATAAGAATATCACAATTTATCTCTTAGACAGGGTTAATCATCCTTAGTGATCCCTAACACATCATATAAAGTGCCGTAGAATCAGATTTCTAATTCGCCCAAGTCATTTCTAACCTAGGCTTTCATCCCTTTTCGTTTTCGAGTACAAGAATCCAAAATAAGATAATTCACCACTTGAGCTGGCCAGTCCCAAGAGTAAATCATCTACATTTGTAATTCCTACCTGACATACGTATCTATAGTCTCCAAGTATCAAAATAATGTTTTGATCACAGCTTATGTTCAAAAGAATACTTAGTCCCTTACACTCATTCACATGATCGAGACCACAACACCACTTGGCTCAAACTCACTCCGCTCAGAGACCACGTGAAACAACTCTGATACCACCTGTGACAGCCCCACCTTACTCTAAGGCGAACCAAAGGGTTCGGTGAACAGCCTGCCAACTCTCTCCGGGTCTACGGATTTGGAACAAACGGAAACCCTACCAAACGCTCAAAGAAATTTTGAAAAGATAAACATTCAGAACCCACTTGAACTGAACTAAAAGATACAATCAATCTTTGGTACAACGTTCCCACAAAAAAAATCAAAATGAAATGGAAGTGCCGCCAGGACTACTAAACTAATCACACCATAAAATACTTGTTCCGAAAGATAATACAGTGTTCGAGCGCTACAACGACCGATAAAAAAAATGGAACAAAGAACGAAAACAAACCGTGGATGAACAGTGACTGCCACGTCACAATCCAACCAAGTACAAGTAAACTTTGTCTAACATGAGAGAAGATACATTTCCAAATACATATGTCGCATAAACATGAGGAAATACTTTAAAATATACATATTAGTAAGTTTACAAACCCAAAAGGAAACAGTGTATTAAGATTCATTTAGGATTTCCAAATTGTCGATGAGCTATACCAAAAGAACAAAAGAATTTCTAACTAGCTCAACTCATTCTTCAAAACATCGAAGTTCCAAAAGATTGTTCCCTGTAAGGAAAACAAGAATAACGGAATGGGGTGAGTTAGAAACTCAATGAGGTACCAAAAGTATAACAGTAGAAATAATGAGAAAACACTTTTAGGGCACATATACACATCAAGTAAGAGAAATGAGCGAACACCATAATTTAAAGGATACAGGTGGCTCTCAGGAGCCAAATCCCCGTTGCAATACTTGATCCAGCCTCGTTGACCCTCCGTCAACGTTTAATGAAACACTCATGTCCGTAGACCCCTCTTACACCAAAATTCCGTTCACCAAACATACCCCTTATCGGGTCCGAACGCCAAACAAGAACAGGAATGGTAATACTCGAATATACCGAAAATCTAGAGTCTCCAATACCCATAGATTCCCCGGGAACAGGCACCCATGGATTGTCAATTTCCTCGACCAAGCCCTTGCTGGCTCGATTCAATTAACTCCCCATGAGGTTGAGCTCAGATTTAACAGGAAGTTCGTTGGATACACTTCCAAACGACATTATAATAGGCGCAGGTAACAAATTCAAGTATATACAGGAAACAAGTCACACAGGTCAGAGAACGAGTGTGATAAAGTATATACTCGTTTCGTACAAAATAAACAGTCGATAAAGACATTCAAATAGCAATTTGCAAGTACAGATAACCATTTTAGCAATAATTCAGGGGAGTGGTATACTCGCCAGTTAAAGCAAGGATACTTCAAAAGTTTCAACCAAAGTAGGGCTCTAATCACCAAGAAACCCTAGAATAACCAAGGTAAACAATTATGATTCCCATAGCCACAAATCCAGTAAATAAAATGCACAAATGAGGCTCGACTACAAGTTTTAGATCTCACCAAATAACTACTAATGCAAGGGTACAAAACATGATTTTGGGAACGAAAATGTAACATGAAGACCCAGGGCTCGCACAACTCCAAAAGCCCTTCTTATAAATATCTCAAACCAAACCAAACTCGAAAAAATCCAACATTCCCAAAATTTGGACAGCATATCCCCTACATTTCCTGACTTTTCCATCCTACAATGAACACCAATTCATCTCAAATCAACCACATACACATCATAGACTATAAAACACACCTTTCGGCACAATAACCACAATTGAAGCTACACTTATCGGATTGAAACGAATCTTATGGCATTTCGAAGCCAAGACATATACCTACATTTCTTATGAAAACCTCCAAAGCCAAATCATGCATTTTCAGGGTCAAAAATCGAAATCTCAGTGAGGACAGAAAACTGTCCGTGAAACTAGGTTTGTGGGCAGTCAAGGGTATTTTGGTCATTTCACAAGTTACAGTGCTCCGATTGAGCTGAAATTTTACCAGTAGCTCTAACTCAATTACCAACAACTTTCATGTTTTGGGCAAGGGTTGATTCGGCCTCCCTCAAGGACGAACATGCTGTGTAAAAACAGGGCATATTGAAACCCTAAAACTGAAATTTTCGCACAAATTCTGAAATTTCCGCAAACAACTACAACTAACATATAAAAGTTTCATTTTACACTATATCAAGCCATCATTCCATGGCCAACCAATAATTATCATATGAGGGCAGAAAATTCACCAATAAATCTGAAATTTAGCTAATTCTACCTCAAACCATAAAATCTTCTATAAACTAGCATATTTAGCCACCAAAAACCACTAATTTGACATTAGCATGAACAAAGAGAAAGTTTGTAAGCAAAGTATCTTGACACCTCAAGAAAGATGATAATTTAGGGTTTTCCTTTCACAATTCCCTCCACTAGAAGCTTTAATCCTCCTTAGTAAGCAACTTTGATGGAGTAATCTGCAATTTCAATGGTCGGAAATCAAGATTGAAGCAAGGGATTGAAGTACAAGATGAAGTATTTCCTCTCTTTTCTCCTCTCCAAAAGTCGGCCAAGCAAGATGAGAAATGAAGAAAATTGGTCAAAATTGATGTTTAGTAAAGGTAAGAAAAGTTGGTCAAAGTCCCCATCCAATGGTTTCATGACACTTGGCCTTTCTTAAATTTATTCTTATCCCTTTGTCTACCAAGCTTAACCTAGATAACTAACCTCTAATTATCTCCTAGCACCGTATAAAATAATATCCCTCAATATGAAACTTAACCTAGTCGTCAAAATTTTATCGCACTTACCGCATTAGCTGGTCCCACGTCCTTAATACACTTCCAAATTAACCCGAACTAACTTATATTAGAAAAATATTTTGAAAACTATATTCACTTATATTTTTTTTTTGTCAATTACGACAGTTTGACTTTTGTAAATCCTAAACTTAAACCCACAGGAAACCACCAAAAGCCGGTAACTTTGGATGGTTCCTGAGGAGCTTAAGAACTACCCAAATCCCCCTCCCATATTCGATGTGGGACTACACACCTGACAGAGTGGCTACTAAGCCTTAAAGAAGAACTCTCACACACCCCGACAACAGTGTCATGTCTTTTTTGTCAATTACGACAGTTTGACTTTTGTAAATCCTAAACTTAAACCCACAGGAAACCACCAAAAGCCGGTAACTTTGGATGGTTCCTGAGGAGCTATATTCACTTATAAAATGTCTAGAAAATTAAGGTAGTAAAATAAAATAAAGAAAATGCATGAAAAGGAATAGAATTAAATGATATAAAATAAAAAAAATTTTACGGGTCCTCACATAGGATCATTGAATTTAATATAACATGTTAATTAGTGATGTTTAGTAGCAATTAATTTTTAATGTGTTTAGCTGTATATTTGTTTTTCAAAATTTTTTAGTTTTTTTTTAGTTTGAGCAATTAGATTTATATTTTTATAATAATATTTTAACTTTTTCAAGTTAGTTGATGAAATTGTGAAGGTGGTGTTGTTGCTACTTGTCATGCCACTAATGGAAGTTTGTTATTCAAATGGTTTGTCTTGAATTGAACTCTTTTATGGATTTTTTTAAGGATTGTAAAAGAATTTCAATATTTATTTTATTTATTTTTATGTTTTTATTTGTGATAATTGGTGAACATTTGGATTGTATCTATTTATGTTTATAATGAATTTATGAAAACTTGTGGTGAATTATGATATTTTAATTATGTTTATCATTCCATATTTTATGTATAACTTTTAGGAAATTTATTATTATCTCAACTTAAATTTAGTTATGTTGGTGAATGCATTTTAGAAACTTAAGTTATCAATATTCATATTAAATTGTACATTAGCTATCAAGTTCAAGTGTAGAAAAAAAAAACAATGAACCTGTGAACCGGCCGGTCGGACCGGTCGAACCGCGAACCGGCCACCTCTCTGGTTTGCTGACCGGTCCGAGTTTAAAAACGTTGCTTATAATCCTAAACCTGGTAGATGTTTTCTAGATCGAAGTTACTATATCTCTTTGAGCTTTCTTCAATGTCATGTTCTTCAAAATTTTGTTAATGTGCCAATTTTGAGCTACATACATATGTATGTTCTCAAGCACCAAAAGGTTTTTTAAATAGGATCTAGATAATTAAGAATCTGCAAAGTTATTATTTATAGAGTTATCATTTTGAAATCATTTTTCTCCAATTGTAAGAGATCATGGATCCAGTAAATGATGGAAATGGATCTGAAGATGAAGTTTCATCCAACAACTCACCAAAACACAAGAATCAATATCGTCGAAAATCACCAGATTTGGTTGCATGGCTTGAAGAGTAAGAATATTGTGAATTATTCATGCATATACAATAGAAAAATTAGTGATTTGATGAACATGTATCACTTATTCACATTTATAAAACCTAAAATAAAAGAGGTACTTTGTTGTTATAATGTTCACCATTTTTAATATATGTGGTGTTCAGTTTCTTATTACTTTTTTTTGGTGATTGAATTTGTTGAAGGTTTTTCAAGGCTAACCCTCAGCCAAATGAAAATGAGAGAAAAGAATTGGGCAATGAACATGGAGTTGATTCAAGGGAAATAAAATTTTGGTTTCAAAACAAACGAAATCAAGTGAAAGTATATTACTATTTGATTTTAACCTCTTGACTTTAAAACAAAAAGAGTTTTTATGTTACTTTGATGTGTTCTTTAGAATCTTAAAATAAAAAGCTTCCTGGAGCACTTCCTTTTCCAATTGTAAACTCAAATTGCAAGAGCTGAGAATCAGGCGCTAAGAGAAGAAAATCAAAGAATTCATTTGGAGAATATGATGTTGAGGGAAAGAATAAGGTATCCTATTTGCTTGGCATGTGTGAGTTTAACCATTGCAAATGGGCAAGATGATGATAAGAAACTCATTTTACGCCAATTACTAATTGAAAATGCTCAATTGAAAGAAGAGGTATATTTTACACATTCTAATTTTTTAAGAATTTGTGTTTTGACTATTTAAATTTGCTTACTATAATATAATTCATGTAATTCTAAAAATGCATTTAATTTTCCAATTATAATTGCAGTAGGAGCGCTTAGTTTAGTTTGTAGCCAGT